>NW_024104420.1:312630-364222 GCF_003945595.2 Pipra filicauda | reverse complement strand
TTTTTGGAGCCCCTGTGCTGGAATTGGCCATCTGACTCCCAAAATTCCGTATGGATGAAGATTCCTCCCAGGCAAAAGGTGCCAGCACAGGAAGCTCTGTGTGTCCATGGAGTGCCAGGAGTGGCCCACACACTGCACATGAGAGACAGCAGAGCTTATGATTTAGAGTGTAGCAGCAAGGTAATTCCAAGGACAGGAATGGGCTGGAGGGAAGGGACCTGGAAGAGAGTTTCCCCCCCCCCCCTCACTCCCCCCCAACCCCCCCCCTCCCCCCCACCCCCCCCCCCCCCCCCCCCCCTCGCCCCCCCACCCCCCCCACCCCCCCCCCCCCCCCCCCACCCCCCCCCCCACCCCCCCCCCCCCCCACCCCCCCCCCCCCCCCCCCCCCCCCCCCCCCCCCCCCCACCCCCCCCCACCCCCCCCCCCCCCCCCCCCCCCCCACCCCCCCCCCCCCCCCCCCCCCCCCCCCCCCCCCCCCCCCCCCCCCCCACTCCCCCCCCCCCCCCCCCCCCCCCCCGGACAAACAATTTTCACCTGCTCTGGCACCTGAAATGAGGTAAAATCAACTCAAGGTCAGGCTTGATGGGGCTTGGAGCAACTTGGGATAGTGGAAGGTGTCCCTGCCCATGGAAGGCTTTTGGAACTGGATGATCTTTAATGTCTCTTCCACCCCAAACCATTCTGGGATTCTATTGAAAGAGCCAGTGTGTGTAAGTAGCAGATTTTGGGTGGTTTTGGTAGTGGTTTTGTTCCTAAGTTCAGTTTGATTCCGTATTTTCCTGGCTATTATAAAAGTGTTATATTTGTAATACTGTCTAAACCTGAGTGAAATTAGATACAGGCTCCAAGTAGAGAGGTCTTGATATGTTTTGAAAGTTACATTAATAGGCTTTAAAATATACAGATTATTAGCTGACAACTATTTCCCTGATGTTGGCATCAGTGCTGAGTTCAGAGAGAAAAGAGATATTAGGAAGGATATTGGATACTTAGGAGGAAATCCTTCCCTGTGAGGGTGGGGAGGCCCTGGCACAGGTTGCCCAGAGAAGCTGTGGCTGCCCCTGGATCCCTGGAAGTGTCCAAGGCCAGGTTGGACGGGGCTTGGAGCAACCTGGGCTGGTGGGAGGTGTCCCTGCCCATGGCACGGGGTGGAATTAAATGAGCTTTAAAATCCCTTCCAACCCAAACCATCCCATGGCATTGGGCTGATATTGATATCTAGACATGCTTCATGTGAGCCCTCTGATTTCCTTATTACAGCCCAAATATTGGGGGGGATAAGCTCAGTTGTGTGGCCACGCTGGTGTGCTGATAACTTTTGGCTCCCACTGTGAATAAAATCCTGGAGACCGTATTTGGGGGCAGGATTCAAGTCCAGCAGCACTGAAATTGGCCAGCAGATCCAAAGAATTCCAGCTGGAGTTAGGAAGCTCAGAGAAGGCCTTGGAAAAGTCAGTTAACCCACATCACAAGGATTATTCCAAGTAGCAGCTGCTGCATTCTACTGGAGTTGTACAGTGTGTTTTGGGAATCTGGGGGATTTTTCAGCCAGATACCAGGATAACCTAAGCTGTGCATCAGCTTTTAAGAAGAATTAAATTGTGCAAGCTCATTGGGTTGACAGTGATTTGAGCACAACTGTTCATTTTCTCACTGTGGAGTTGGGAACATCACGTGCACACTCATGGGCTCAGGTATCATCCCTGTAAGATGCACATAAGCAACTTTTAATATGAGGAATGATGCTTTTCCAGACCTTTGGTTGTTTCTTCTTGGGAAAATCTTATCCCACGGGAGTCTTCCTTGCGTGATCCCTTGTTAATATAAGTTTCTGTTGCAAAGAATTTTGACATTTCAATAAAGCTGAGGTGGTCTTGAAGCCACCTGGTGAATTTAAAGCCTGAGGAAAAATTAAACAGAAAAAAAGGAGAATAAAATTCTTCTCCAAACCAGTGGGATATTAACTGTGCTTTGGGCTGTATCCAAATTCATCCATGCTAAGATTATTTTTGGACATAAATACAGTGCATTTATGAAGACCAGTGGGTCGAGTTTTCTGTCCTGAGTAAATCCAAGAGCTGGAAGTTTGCCATCTAATTCTCCTGCTGGTTTGCTCTGAACAGGCTCCTTCTTCCCCCAGGAGAAGAAGTTTGGAGGTTACAGGAGAAATTAGGGCAGGGTAAGTGTCTCACTGAGTTACATAATCCCACAAGGTGACTCCTCAAGGCCAAGGAAAAAAATGCATTAAAGGAAAGTCACAGGAACTCGGACTCAAACTGCTGAGGTAAAGTAAAACTTTTTGTAGGATGAGCTGCCTTTAATCGGGAGAGCAAACCTTCCACTTTGTGAATCTCCCTCCTGTAATTGAAAATTATTTCGGTTTGCTTTTAAAAATCGCCTCGTTTTCTGTGAACCCCCGTTCTCCAAAGCCCGGTGACAGAGGAGAGAGTTGGCAGGGTCAGGTTGTGCGTCTGCAGTTTGAGCCAGCGCGGTATTGCCACAAAAAGACAGTAGAGGGGGATCGTGAAGCGCACAAATCTTGCTCGGTTCGGCACTAAAATACCGAATTTCCTCCTTTTTCTGCTGCTGGGGGTAGAAGGAGGAGGGTGCTGGGATTCTTTTCCAGGCAGACAGTGCCCCAGCAGCGTAGCCTGGAAGCCGAGGACGATTTTGAGAGGATGCCAAGTGAGATCTGCTCTGGGGAAACGGCTCAGGTGCCCAGGGAAGTTAAATTTCAGGTGATGTTCAGGTTTTGGGTTTAATGTATGGAGAATATACAGAGCATGGTGTGCCCTCAGTTCCTTCTCTGTCCAGCTTGTGGTCCCAAATTCACCAAAATGAGCTTTTCCAGAGGCCTTTGGCAGTGACTTTTTGTGTTTTATGCTTGAGGAAAAAAAAAGTCATTCTATTTTCAAATAATCCCAAATTGTGACAAGAGAGATAGGATCAAATATTGGATTTCTCCCCATAATGACCCTTCTTAAATGGGACCTGAATGGAGAAGGGGGAAGGGAAAGGGGAGTCAGATGGGTAAAATAACCCAGTTAGTGGTATAGATCATATACATCAACAGGAAGAGGGAATGGTTTTAAAGTAAAAGAGGAGAGATTTAAATTAGATGTGGGGAAGAAATCCTTCCCTGTGAGGGTGGGGAGACCCTGGCACAGGTTGCCCAGAGAAGCTGTGGCTGCCCCTGGATCCCTGGAAGTGTCCAAGGCCAGGTTGGAGCAACCTGGGATGGTGGAAGGTGTCCCTGCCCGTGGCAGGGGGTGGAACTGGATGAGCTTTAAGGTCCTTTCCAACCCAAACCATTCCACGTGTCTGTGGTCATGATGCAATTTCTTTGAGTGAGAAGTGGTTTTCTTATTTAATCAAACCTTTAATGTTTTTTCTATGTTTTTGGGCTGTTTCTTCAATTTTTCTTTCTTTTTTTTTTTTTTTTTTTTTTGGCCCTCAATGTGTCATATTTGCTGCTGATAAGACCAATTATCACAAATATCAATTATCACAAATATCAGGAACAGAGGAACCATCCTGCTGCAGTGAACCAGCATCACTCTAAATGTTACATATATGGCAGCATTTTGTTCTTTTCACCTGTGTTTTAAACACCTAAAAGAGATGACCTAAAAACTCCCAGTTTCTGGAATGCCAGCAAGCCCAGGACACTAAAATATCCCAGGATTAGCACATCACTTGTAAACAGAACGAATAGAACAGTATTGCAAACAGTAGGACACAACATAAAATCAAATAAATATGTGTTTAAGTGTTCCCTTCGTGTTTGCTGGGCTGTTGAACAGGTTAGAAAGAGGAATAGGTTTCTTTTTAAGGTTTTTCTCACCCAAACACATTTGCTATTCCATGGGCCACCTCCTGATGTGACTTCACTGCTGATGGGAATGACCTCTGATTTGCTGTCAGTGCCATCCTATTGATCCATGGTCAATATTCCCTTGCAAGCCACGATTATAAGTGGTGTGTGGTGTGTTTAGTCCCACATTTCCCTCCCAGAACAGCAGTGACATAATAACCAATGCACTGCTGGAACTGCAGTGGAGTGGGTTTGTTTTGGTTTTTTTCCAGGTAATTGAATTCATATGGATTTTGGCCTCATGTCCTGTAGGAAACCACAAGTACAAGGTGCTGAAAAATCCCCTGTAAAGCTGGGGAAGGACAGTGGACCTTCCCAGAACAGAGTTTTTGCTGGAAAGTCGTGGCCTGGAAAGCATATTTACCAATGTTCATTGTTAATGGTGGTGAGATGAAATCTGAAAACAACACACCCCCCCTCCAGGAACCAGCCAAATAAGGGGATTTTTTTTTTCCATACAATTAAAACACATTCAATCCTGTTGTGTGCATGTATATGTGTGTCTGATGCACAGTAATATTTCCTGGGGACCACAGAAATGTATCAAAGCCCATAACAAGCCTGTTAATAAAAGTTCCCCCTCCTAAGTACAGATTTTGTCCCAAGTACTTGCTCAGTAACACATCAGGGAGGTAAAAAGTGCCTCCCCCTTAATTCTTCATCGCCCAAGTGCTGTAAAACACAAATTATTCACAAATCCTTGAAAAAATTTGGTGTTGTAATAAGAGGACTTTTTTTTTATTCCAGAATAACTAGTGAGGTGTGTAAATAGAAACTCAATCCTGCAAAAAAAAAAAAAAAACACCATATCTGGGAGTCCTTGATGAACCTCAACAATGGGAAGGATTGGTTCTAGACTTGAGGTGAATTATTGATGGATGTTCCCCTTCTTTTTCCTTAACATTTTCTGTGCCTGTGAACGATTTGGGCTTGGGTTTTGTGTGTTATGGGCAGAAGGATGTGACCAGGGCAGCTGAAGGAAAAAAACCACCCCCAGCACCTGCCAAATGCTCTCTGCCTCTCATATTTTAATGATTTTTCTATAAGTACACGAGGTTTTTTCCATTTTCTGTCAGTTTTTTCCAGTTTTTTATACTCCTGTATGTCTACTACCCCTGTGTGTTGTCCTACTGCCCTGTTTGCAACACTGTTCTGAGTCAGGAGTATATTTGTTCTGTTTACAAGTGATGTGCTAATCCTGGGATATTTTGGTGTCCTGGACTCACTGGACAGACCAGGCACTGGGAGATTTTAGAGCATCTCTTTTAGGTGCTTAAAACAGATGGAAAAGAACAAAATGCTATGGAGCATTTAGAATGAGGCTGGTTCACTGCGGCAGGATGGTTTTTCTCTTCTTGGTATTCATACTAATTGGCCTTATCAACAGCAAATACGCTGACATATTAATCACAAAATAAAAGAGAATAAAACTGAAGAAACAGCCCCAAAACTTAGAGAAACAATGATTTAATTAAATAAGAAAAGCCTTCTCACTCAGAGAAATTGTGATGGATTGTCCTACTGTCAACCCACCATACCGTGCTTGCCACAGCCTTGCCTGGAACCTGTTTTCCTGCTGGGATAGGAGGTCCCAAAAATGTGCCACATCTCCTTCCACCTTTCCTTAACCTGTCAGTGCATGAATTGACTGCAGGAACTTTGTTATTTGGGCTGACTTGGGACCTGTCTGCTCCTGGGGCTGACCCTGAGCCAAAAGCTGGAATTAGGGACCTTTCGATCCTTCCTCCTTGCAGAGTTTCTTTCTGGCACTTGTGGCTGGAGATGAGAAGCCCTGAAGTGCAAACACTCCCAAACCAAAGTCTCCCTTATATACTGAAATCTGCCCCCGGGTTTGCCACTTCACAGCTCCCACTGCTCTGTGGGGATGTGCTTCCTTCATCCTTCCATCTCCTGGAGCAGGAACCCAGGGAAGAACAGCTTGTCCCCGCTTTTTGCAGCTTTCCTGCAAATTAGCTTTACCTTGAAGTTGTAAAGAAGTTGTTCCGTTTGTTCCTTTCACTTTGATCTTGTGGCCTGAGCTGAAGAGGGAAGTAGCTGGGTGAGGAAGAGGTGTTTTACAGGCAGCAAAAATCCTCTGGGAGCTGGCTAAGCAAATCCAGGACTAGAGCAGAGCTGCCAAATCTGATCCTAAACTGTAGAAAATGTCAAGTCCTTCAGACTTTTGAGATCTTAAATATTGATCAGGTGTAGAATAGAAACCATCCAAGCCTTCCCTAGAAGAGAAGCCACCAAACCCTTCCCTTTCTCTCTTTTTTCTTTCTTTCTTTCTTACTAAGAAGCGAGCAATTATTCACTTGCTTCCTCTGGAAAGAAAAGGATTCAACCCCAACCCTACTGCTTTACCCTGTCATTTATATCTTCCGTGTCCAACACAGATTCCAAATTCTCTTGTTTCAGGGAAAGGGGAAGCAAGAAACAAAGCAAAGGTATTTTGTGCTGTTTCTTAAGTAAACTGAATACAAGAGGCAAAGGAATTGCAGTGACAGGACAAGGGGAGATGGGTTCAAACTGAAAGAGGGGAAAGTTAAGTTGGATATTGGGAAGGAATTGTTCCCTGGGAGGGTGAGGAGGGCCTGGCACAGGTTGCCCAGAGAAGCTGTGGCTGCCCCTGGATCCCTGGAAGTGTCCAAGGCCAGGTTGGAGCAACCTGGGCTGGTGGGAGGTGTCCTTGCCCATGGCAGGGGTGGAATGAGATGGGCTTTAAGGTCCCTTCCAACACAAACCATTCTATGATTTTATGATTAATCTGAAACCTGTATAGTCTATTAAATCTAAAGTATGGGGGAGGAGAGAGGGAAGAAAAAAGAGGTAACTAAGATGAGAAGGGGAGACTGTGCTCCTTTCTTACCATAGATCTCAAGCTGTGTTTTTATCTGTGTGATTTTTGTTTTAAACCAGTACTGTTATTTTTCCTCATTTTTTCCCCTACAAGCACAGATGAATGTCCACCAAATGGCCTCTGATAGAAATCAAAGTGGACAGCCCAGATTTTTACAACCACAGGACAATTAGGCTTTTGGGTGCACTATTTTAGGTTCTAGCAGAGACTGGAGGAGATCTAGTAAAACCCTCTTTTAGACTACATGGAAAATACAAACCCAATTGCCAGCTTAAATGTCACACCCACCTAAATGCCTCAATATCTGAATGGAAAGTCTTCTCCACCCCAAACCAATATGATTTATGGGAAGAGATAAGTAAAAGGAGCTGAACTGGATAATTGTAATGAGAAGGAAAAAAAAAAATCTCTCCCCTCTTCTTTCTATGAAAAACCACCAGCCCAAGACTTGCCAAACTCAGTTACTGGAAGTGGTTGGACAAGCTGGAGCTGGATTAATGAGCAGAGGAGAAGGTTTATGGGTGCAGAGGTCCACAGATCCATATGACTCAGCGGGGGAAATGCTTCCTGCAGTCCTTGACATTAGTCTTTCATGTTGAGCTACTTCCAGTTAAGTGGCTCATTAACGGTGCATCTCTTGCATCATCAGATTCCCTCAGGAGTTGTCTCAAATTCCCTCTCCTCTTTATTGGCTTATGTGCAGCAACATCCTCCTAAGTCCTTGGCATCTGTTCCCTCTGTGTAAGGATGTAGAAATTAATCTCTGTGTATCTGCACAGCTCATTTTCCAGGATTAACACGGGGGCTGTTTGCATTGTTATGAATAAAGCACCTCTCTTTATCAAACAATTCTGCAAGGAACAGGCACATAAATTTCAATGTGTAAATAATACACTAATATTCCAGCTGTCTGGTCCACAATCAGATGTTGGAATGCAAATGTTTTCCTTCTTTTTTTTCTTTGGGAAGACAGCAAATGTTACATGTTTTCCACTCTGTGAATGCCCCTAGTTAAGATTAATCAAAATTGCTTTTCAACTGCAAAGAACACTTCTAGATGTGCATCTCCTGGGCAGCCCAAAACCGAATGGGTGTCAGGCTTCTCATGGATCTCTCCTGGAGCTCTGCTCCACCAGCACTTGTCTTTGTTAACACCTCATGTTCTCATCCTGGGGTACAAGGTGGGATATGTTTTTGTTCTCATCCTGGGATACAAGGTGGGATATGTATTTGTTCTCATCCTGGGATACAAGGTGGGATATGTTTGTGTTCTCATCCTGGGATACAAGGTGGGATATGTTTGTGTTCTCATCCTGGGATACAAGGTGGGATATGTTTGTGTTCTCATCCTGGGATACAAGGTGGGATATGTGCTTGTGGCCTTTCAGGGCCTGAGGAGAACCTACAAGAAAGATGGGGAGAGACTATTTCCAAGGGCCTGGGGTGCCAGGACAAGGGGGAATGGCTTCAAACTGCCATACAGTGGGTTTAGGTTAGATATTAGGGAAAAATGAGGGTGGGGAGGCCCTGGCACAGGTTGCCCAGAGAAGCTGTGGCTGCCCCTGGATCCCTGGAAGTGTCCAAGGCCAGGTTGGACGGGGCTTGGAGCAACCTGGGCTGGTGGGAGGTGTCCCTGCCCATGGCAGGGGAGTTGGAACTAGATGGTCTTTAAGGTCCCTTTCATTCTTTAAGGTCCCAAACCATTCTGTGATTGTTTCCACAGATCCCTGAACTTTGAGGATTTCTTGCAAGAAGGATCCAATCAAATCCACAGAGGTTGCCTCAGTGGATACATCATCTTTTCCCATTGCCAGTGAATAGCTGAAAATTTCCAGGGACTGAGGTAAGAGTTGGAGCCTGTACTAATGCAGTGGGTTGGCTTCTCCAGAGGCAGGAGACCAGGAAATGGTGGGTCAGGGAATGGGCTGGAAGTCAGCAGTGAATCTGCTCCACAAGCATCTACTTCTGCAGCTGGGGCTGAAAACACATAATCCGTAAATTACTTCAAAGTGTATGTAAAAATGTGAAGTTCCAGCAGATTCTATGGATAACTTTCTGCACAAAGTTTTCCTGCTCCTTTTAACTTTGTGTTGTCAAAATGAGAGCTGGATGAGTTTAAAAGCTCTCTCCCCATCAGAGTGATGTGGTTCACAAGACTCTTTGGGAAGGCCCCGACAGTGTGTTTGGCTGCTCCCCCTCACATCTGTCCCTAGAAAAGCACATCCTCTTGGATTCCATTTCCAAAGATTTCAAGAGGCCATGAGGCCATCTGAGGATGGGCTAAGAGTAAAATCCCCCAGGGGTTGACTCTGGGCCTGGTCTCATTCAATAACTCCAGCAACAACCTCAATGATAAAACAAATTGCAATTTGCTACAAATGCAATTAATACATGTGATGTAAACTATGTTACACGCAGTATAAATCATATCACATGCAATTATACCTGTAATATAATTTATTTTACAAAGTCACTCTCTTGGCCAAACAGTGGCACTTTGGAATAGCCCCACATTCCTATTCTGGGATAATTTTCCAGAATAGCAGCTTAAATTCATGATTGATGCTGAGGGGTTTTTTGCTACAAGTCACAGGACAAGAGGGAACGGCCTCAAGCTGTGCCAGGGGAGGCTCACGTTGGCCAGGAGGAGGAATTTCTCCATGGAAAGGGTGGTCAGGCCTTGGCAGGGGCTGCCCAGGGAGGTTTGGAGTGCCCATCCCTGGAGGTGTCCCAGGAAGGCCTGGCCGTGGCACTCAGTGCTCTGGGCTGGGGGACAAGGTGGGCATCGGGCACAGGGGGCACTCCATGGGCTGGGAGGGCTTTTCCAGCCTGGATAGTTCTGAGATTCTAAAACCTTCAAAACTCAGGCAAGAGGACTAAAATCTATTAAAAGATGTCATTTTTTTTTTCTTACATGATGTCTTAAATTTTGAACTAATTATGTAGCGGCTGCAAATATGCCGTGATCTCACAGAAAATAATTTTCTGGGTGAAAGGACAAAAATAGCGGCTTAATTTTGGTGTTCCCTGAGGAGGGCAAAACTAAAATATTGTTTCCAATGCAGAGTTTCAGGATATTGTGGCATTAATTAAAAGCCTGTTTTGGGGCTGTTATCTGTTGAGGGGCTTAGAACTTGCAGTGCCTAATAAGGTGCTCCGAAAAAAAATAGCTTTGATTATGTGTCGTGGATCGTGGTTCTTACACACAGAGTCACTCGGAATGTTCAGCTGGAGAAGAGGGGCAGTGGAGGGGCAGCTCCATCTCTACTCCCTGTGACCAGGGACAGCACCCAGGGAAGGGCTGGAGCTGTGCCAGGGCAGGGTCAGGTTGGATCTCAGGGAAAGGTTCTTCCCCCAGAGGGTGGTTGGCACTGACCAGGCTCCCCAGGGCAGTGGGCACAGCCCCAAGGCTGCCAGAGCTCCAGGAGGAGCTGCCAAACCCCAGGAGGGTTTGGACAACGCTCTGAGGGACAGGGTGGGATTGTTGGGGTGTCCTGGGCAGGGCCAGGAGTTGGATTCCATGACCCTTCCCACTCAGGATATTCTGCGATGCTTGTTTTGTAAGAACATAATATAAGAAGGGCAATATTGGGGAAAAAAAGTTCTTTTCCAGCTTCCAGTCTTTTTCAGTCCAAGGATGACTGTGAACTGAGCTGAGCTGGTTCTTAGATACCCTGCCTAACCCTAAAATGTCCCTCTAGCGGCAGGCAGGATGTTCCCCATCGCTGTATCCGGGAAGTTAGAGCTGGTTTTCACTTCTGGCACTTCACCTCAGGGCTGAGCTGCCGTTTTCCCCTCTGTCCCTCAGGCCTGCAGGTTCTCCTGCAGTTCTGCACAGTGCTCTCCTCTCTCTGGTGACTTGAAGAACATAATCACTGCCCTTGGAGAGTCACTCTTTATCCCCTTTTCCATGTTGTTTGCCAACACCTTTCCACACAGGCTGCAGCGAGACTGCAGCCAGGGGCACGGGTTGTTTCAAGGTAGGAAAACTGTAATTGCTGCAGAATGAAGGCACAGCTTCTGATTTAAGCATGGGACTGTCACCAGAGTGTTTGCTGGGTCATTGCTGTTGATTTTGGACCTCACACCCCTTACCTCAGGTCCACTGTCTCACCCACAGCAGTGACACTGGAGCTGCTGTTGCAGGATCCCCTTGGATAGTCTGCAGTTTGTTCCCATGCTCCTGACTTCCATTTTCCAGGCAGTGCACACACAGGGAGCCTGTCTCTGCTTCTTGGCACGGAGCTGCTGTCCACTGGCTTCTGCTTGCTTTGGGTTTTCCTAATTCTCCTACTTCAGTCTCTGTGGTTTTCAATCAGTCCCAAACAAATTCCTGCTTGGATCAGATTCTTCTCAGTGTTTGCTATGTTTCTGCCAGTGCTTGCCCAGCCAGCCTGGGTCTGGCTTACTTTTATCCCTTCAGGCTTAAGCATGATTAAGGAAAATTTCATTGGATTTGACTGCAGATTTCTGCTTAGATACAATTTTCTGTTAATATTTGCTGTGTGAAATACATAAAGAGACCTTCCAGAAACCCAAGTTGGTTTGAAAAAGAAATAGGCTACAGGTTCATGCATTTGATGCCAAGTTTATTGTGTGTTCAGCAGGTTAAACCCAAAAGAAACACAATAGAAGTTCAATTAAAAAACTAATCTAATTCCTTCACTTTAATTGGAAGAGTATAAGTCCATAAAACCACAAACTAGACAAAGATTCAATTCTACAGTGGTGTTTGGAGGGTAGAAGACTGTGAAGTTTGGCAAAAGTTCTTCCAGTCCAATGTTTCATTCCCAGCAATGGCCAGCAGTGGGTTTTTAAGGAAGAACATAAAGAACACACTGGAAGTGTCCAAGGCCAGGTTGGATGGGGCTTGGACCAACCTGGGCCAGTGGAAGGTGTCCCTGCCCATGGCAGGGGGTGGAATGAGATGGTCTTTAAGGTCCCTTCCAACCCAAACCATTCCATGATTCTTTCCGTGATTCTGTGCTGCTCCTGCCATTTTTTGTTATAAATTAAGGAGTTTGGCAATGTTTGTGTGACACTCCCTGGGCAGAGATGTGCAGGAATTCCGTGTGGCAGTGGGGCAGGGGCAGGGCTGGCTCCAGGCTGCCTTGGGATGAGCTGCTGTCCTTCCCATGTGGGTGTTCCCTGGGCAGGAGCTGCCACCCTGAGCTGGTGCATCCTGAGTGCCCTGGGGGTGCTCTGCAGGCAGGGGCTGCTTGGGCAGCACGTGGGCAGCAGATGTTGCCCAGCTGGTCAGTCTGGGCAGGCACCACCTGGCACAGCACATCCTCTTGGTCATCAGAATGACCCAAACTTGTAAGCCCTGCATGGACAAACCATCCTTTGGAAAAGTTGGTGTGTCCCAATGAACCTGGATGATGCTCAGCAATAAAGAGGTTTTAAACAGCCACTATGGCTACATTTCTGATGCATCTCAAAGTTTGGGACTAATCTTTCTTTGCTTGAAGCCAGGGCCAAAAATCACCCTTGTTCCTCCAGAAGTTGTTGTTGGGATACCTTTCTGCTTTCACCAAAAATCCCACTGCTAGTGAGAGGAACTGGACAGCAGGAAAGGGTGATGTGCAATCAGCACCTGCTTAAAACCTGGCAGTTGTGTCAGCAACTTGTCTGGAGTCAAGACTCGGCTCTGGATTTTAATTCTTTCGGTGCCGAGTTTCCATCCCGCTGCCAGTGAAGAGGAGCAACTAAAATAATGGAATTCTCTGGCTGGCGAAGTAGGTTCAGCTCATTTCTTTGCTGCAGCTTTTCTTTGTCTTGGCTAGTTCCCCCACTGCTAAGAAAAATCCCTCTGGATGCCTCTGACTCACAAGGGAGGGGAACATCTCAGAGGTGCTCCCAGCTGCTGAAGGGCTTTGGATTGACACCACCACTTCCCTGGAATTCCTCCATGTTTCCTTTTGTATTGTTTTCAATTACAATAATTTCAGCAGAGCTGTCCACAGTCAGAAACTATGGAAATTGGATACAGAAAGATGCAATGATTCAAGGAAGGGTAAGTATAGCAGTGTCATTTTTTTCCCCTAAGGAAAGGATATGGATTTCTCCAGAGCAGCTCTGTATCCTCAGTTTAAGTGGCAGACAGGAAATGTTTTTTCTTTCTTTAGGTCCCAAAGGATGTTCCTTTGTTAGAAAGCCAAACCTCCATTTCCTCTATTTCTTGTAGCAAACCTGGTGAACATAGAGTAGACTTGGCACCAAATGCATGAACTTGTAGCCTATTTCTTTTACAAACCGATTTTGTTTGAACCTTGGAAGTCTGCCTTTGTTTTCTGCTGGATAACTTGGTAGGCAACTAATTGATGTTCTTGTGGCCAGATGCTGGAGCCTTAATGAGACTTCACTTACACAAACAGTCTCAATGAGGTTAACAGCAACCCATGTGTGCCTGCAAGTCCCCAAGGCAGCTGTTTTATGCTGAGAAATATCAGCAGTGTCTTGGTCTCAGTCCCCACTTGGACCTGCAAAAAATCTCCCCCCGGATCCTGTGCGTGCTCGGAGGGTGGCTGGACTCGGAATGCACACCCAGGTCCTCGAGCTGGTGACAGAAACACCAGCTCTGCACGGCCACAAACCTGCTTTTAAGAGGGCTAATTGTAGTTTGGGTGTGCAGCCCGTGGCCTGTGAAGAGACAGGAGGGAAATTTCAGGAGCGTTTGGAAACAAATCAGTCTTGTAGCGATCAAAGTGCTGTGGCCACAGCCCGGTGGTTAAGTTGGGTTCAGCCCAGGCTGAGTAAGCCTTAGGGTATCTGGGATGCTGCAGAAGTGTGCTGGGATGGTTTGGAGCAGGTGCTGTGTGCCTGAGGGGGTTGTCCTGCAAGGGTACAGTGAAGTACCAGCTTAAACAGTGGAAAAACTTGGGATGTCTGTGCAGGGCCAGGAGTTGGACTTCCATGATGCTTGTGGGTCCCTTCCAGCTCAGGGTATGCTGGGATTCTGTGAAAACAGAGACACGGCAGAAAACAGCACTGGAATCATGGAATCATGGAATGGCCTGGGTTGGAAGGGACCTTAAAGCTCATCCAGTTCCACCCCTGCCATGGGCAGGGACACCTCCCACTAGCCCAGGTTGCTCCAAGCCCCATCCAACCCGGCCTTGGACACTTCCAGAGATCCAGGGGCAGCCACAGCTTCTCTGGGCAACCTGTGCCAGGGCCTCCCCACCCTCACAGGGAAGGATTCCTTCCCAGTATCCCATCCAACCCTGCCCTCTGGCAGTGGGAAGCCATTCCCCCTTGTCCTGGCACTCCAGGCCCTTGGAAATAGTCTTTTCTGTCAGCTCCTTCAGGCCCTGGAAGGCCACAGTTTGGTCACCCCAAAGCTTCTCCTCTCCAGGCTGAACAATCCCAACTCTCCCAGCCTTTCCTCCCAGCAGAGCTGCTCCAGCCCTTGGATCCTCTTGGGGCCTCCTCTGGACTGGCTCCAGCAGCTCCATGTCCTTCCTGTGCTGGGGACCCCATCCAACTTTGGCTATTTCTGGCACATAATTGTCCTCCTATGGCCAAAGCTGACCTCCCTTCCATGGGTGCAGGACTACAAACACCAGCTGTGTCTTGCTATTTTTCTGTACAGAGGTTGGGAACCCTGTATTTTCAGGGGATGATTTTTCCCGATGGCTTCCCGTGATTCGGAATTCAAGGGGAAGTTTCTCACCTACGAGTCTCTCCTTTGCAGAACTGCTGAGATTCTTCTCATTTTATCACAATTGAAAGGTAAAGTTGAGCCTCCCTTTTTGCCTGATTTTGTGCCCACACCTCTGAGTTGCTTCTGCAGGGGTTTGTGTGACCATGGAGCTGCAGAGGGCAGAGGGAGATAAGGAAGAATCCAACTATTTATGTAGAGCTTCTACTCTACAACTCCCTGGCAAGAGGTTGTAGCCGGGTGGGGGTCGGACTCTTCCCCCAGGTAACAGTGACAGCCTCAGGTTGCACCAGGGGAGGTTTAGATTGGATATCAGGGAAAATTCCTTCACCAGAAGGGTTTTCCAGCCTTGGAACGGGCTGTCCAGGGCAGTGGTGGAGTCACCATCCCTGGAGGTGTTCAGAAAACACATGGATGTGGAACTTGTGGCCGTGGTTTAGTGGTGGGCTTGACAGTGCTGTGTTAATAGTTGGACTTGATGGTCTTAGAGGTCTTTTCCAACCTTAATGGTTCCATTTGATTCCCAGCTGGAAATACCCGTGTTTCAGTCGGGTTTGGGGGGTTTTGTGGCTGATAAATAGGTTTATATGTTTACATTTGACTGTTCTAACCTGACTATTGTGTTTATTGCTGGTTAAAAAGTTACTTGAACAACGAGTTGCTTACTTTCACCACATGCAGACAGTCATACTTTAGTGGTAAATTAGCCACAAGTTCTTGTTTAAAAGTTCCAAAATATTCCTACATGATGTTTGTCCTTGATACAGGAATCACATGTCAAGAAGGCAAATTTAGGAAGCCCCTTATAACAAGCCTACAGATAAAAACTAAGTACTCATAAAGGACTAATTTACAGGCTGGAATTGTGATAGTTTGATATCTTAATAAAAACCAAATAATTGTTCTGCTTTTAAACCATCTGTAGAAACATTTTACAAGATTATCAGTGAAGACAGTATTTGCAGAGATTAAGACTACATGTCCTTAGAGGAAAATATAGCAGGGAAGGAGCACAGGGAGAAAAAGGAAAACATGGAAGAAGAGGTCGATTGTGTTGCCTGACGTGAGTTGTGTATTTTACTCCTCCTGAGATCAAGTCTGATCTTGATAGTCAGTTCTGCAATGAAGTCATTTGCTTTAGCACACACGTGGCTGCCCTGCCATTCAGAGAAAGCAGTGAGGCTTTTAGACCGGTGTAATCCAGCTTTCAGAAAATGGGAAGCTACAATTGCAACTTGATTCAAGCCATCAGTAAATTTGAACTGTCTTAGCTGGCAAGAAAAGTAACCTCACTTTTAATGAACTCGATAAAAATAGTTTTGTGGTGCGAGACGAGTAGTCAGGCTCAGAAAACACGCGTGGGTCATGTTTCATGTGGGTGCTTGAGGTGGAAATAAGCACTGTTAATGATTTAATTTAGAGGCTGAACCAGGCTCTGCTCGGGGGGGCCCAGCAATGGCACAGGAGGAACGGGCAGGAACTGATGGCCAGGAAGTTCCAGCTGGACAGGAGGAAGAACTTGTTGGCTGGGCAGTGCCCCAGCCCTGAAGAGAGAGCAGAGAGGGGGTGGAGTGTCCTCCCTGGGGCTATTCCAGAGCTGTCTGGACACACTCCTGTGCCCTGTGCTCTGGGCTGGCCCTGCTGGGACCAGATGCCCGCTGTGGTCCCTTCCAACCTGACCATTCTGGAATTCTGTGATTACCAGTCTAACTTTGACAAAATGCAGCATTAGCACCTCCCTGTTTTGCCTAATGCTGCTTCACCAAGGCTTGTTTAGGCTGTGCCCCCAGTAAGACTTTATTTTGCCCATTTGTCTCGTACTACATATTCCTTGTAAAATCATAATATCAGGACGTAGTTAGAACATCATACATCTCTTAACAACAAAGCTTTCACAGGAGACGATCACAGAATCATGGAATTGTTTAGGTTGGAAAAGACCTTAAAGTCATGGAGTCCAATTGTTAACCCAGCACCATCAACCATCTGCAAAGTAATTCTTCCCACACATTGATTTGCAGCTGAATAACTTTTAAACGGTATCCATTTAAAATGCAATCCACTTTCTTAATTTCCTCCTAATTAGTCTTCTGTAGGTGATATGTAGGTCAGTGGTCCCTCAAGACAGAGGTGGCCTGTGCAGGGAGGATAAATACGAGTTCAAGGTTTGCCCAAAGGCTCTCAAACCTGCATTGCCCTTCAGAGAGCTGGATTGGTTTCTTTCTCATGCCTTTGGAAAAAAATAGATCTTTGGTTCAAAGCAACCTTGAGAAACATCAGGTAAATGCAATGAGCTCAGACAGCTGAATCTGTGAGGGAGCTAAAACCAGGTCCCAGGAATTAGCTGGGATTCGTGTGTCAGTTCTATGATGTAAAATCTTCTAAATGCACAGACTTATCAAACTTCTAAATGGCCTGGAGCTGTGCCAGGGCAGGGTCAGGTTGGATCTCAGGGAAAGGTTCTTCTCCCAGAGGGTGGTGGGCACTGACCAGGCTCCCCAGGGCAGTGGGCACAGCCCCAAGGCTGCCAGAGCTCCAGGAGGGTTTGGACAACACTCTGAGGGACAGGGTGGGTTGTTGGGGTGCCTGGGCAGGGCCAGGAGTTGGACTGATTATCCTTGTGGGTCCCTCCCAGCTCAGGATACTCTGTTTCTGTGATTATCAGAGCAGTATATTGGAAAGAGCCAATTGTTTGGTTGCTGCAGAACCATGAGATGGCCCCTAGTTCTTTCTGCCTTCACCCAGGGACTGATTGAACTTGTAGAAGCCGTATCTTGTAAGAAACCAGTCCTGGTTCAAGCAGTGTTTGGACAATGCCTGGCACGCAGGAAAGCTGACAGAGCTGACAGGAGCATGACCAAAGTCTGTGTGTGTTTATACAGCTTGTGCTTATCATGAGGCAGAAACTTCCTTCAGTGCAGGAACACCCCAGTGGGTTCTGCTCTGCTGATGTAGAAATTCAGGAAGAAATTCTTCCCTGTGAGGGTGGGGAGGCCCTGGCACAGGTTGCCCAGAGAAGCTGTGGCTGCCCCTGGATCCCTGGAAGTGTCCAAGGCCAGGTTGGACAGGGCTTGGAGCAACCTGGGCTAGTGGAAGGTGTCCCTGCCCATGGCAGGGGGTGGAACAAGATGCTTGACCCTTGTATGTTTGACCCACGTACTGCTGAGAAGAAATCTTGGAGGTTTCTGATGCACATGGGTTTTTACCTTCCCTCGGAGAGCAGTGGGGAGCCAAAGAGGCACTTGGGTCTTTGGGGGAAGTACAGGTAGCAGTTACCAATGGCAACAGGTCTCTTCTTGGCAAGGAAACTCTTGGTTCTGATGGTTCTGGTGACCCTCAGTAATACATAAATCTCCAATCTGCCATTTGCCCCCTCCCCTTTCATCAGCTGAGCTGCAGGTTTCAATAGCAACTGAAGATCCTGTGGTTGAAATAGGATCTAGAGAGGGGTGTGTTTGCACTTAACCAACTGCCACAGTAAAAACTCTGTGGTTTGGTGATCAGTTCGGTCTAAATCCCCACTTTTAATGCTCACTGATACGTCACAGTGAGAAATCAGCCTTTGCAAAGGGTCTTTGTGGCTGTTACGGTGCAGTGAGGCCAAAGAGTCTCGCTGCTCTGAATGAGGATCATTATGAAGGTGGACTGACCTACTCCTGTGTTTTGCCAACCCCTGCCATCCATAACACATCCTTTCACCAACCCTTCCTGAAAACTGCAGGCGTTGAAGCTACGGAAAGTTAGCCCAGCTTCTCTGTGCTGCCTCTCCAGAGCTGTGAATCAGTGCCCTGGCTGGGTCCCTGGATTTTTTGCAGGAAAATCCTGGTGCATCCTGTTCTTGCTTGATCCACTTGGGAAATGGGGTGGTGGGGAAAACCTCATTTCTTCCTTTTGAAGTAGATTTCCTCATTTCTGCCCCATGTGCTGTTTTTCCTGTGCTGTAACGGTTGGATTTCCAAACAGACACGGTGGAGCCTGGTTTGCCCAACAACTTTTAACGAGGGTTTCCAAATGTTTCAGGCAGGAAGACTTAAATATTAATGTTCCTAGGAAAAGGAACTTAACCCACTGCTGCTGTGTGGAATCAGTTCGTTATTTCCAGAGGTGCTGCAGCTTCTCAGATAAGACTTCTGTGTGTTTTTCTGTTGAGCAGCTAATTCAAGTTTAGCTGTGGCATCACTGAGACTGTGAATAGTGTCTGTGTTGCCATGATGTCTAAAGATGTGAGAGAAGATCCCACGGAATAATTTATTCCTGTCGTTCGAGCGCGAGGCAAAGTGTCTAAGCGAGAAAGCAGGAGAAGAAAAATAGATGAAGTCCGGGAAAAGCAAATTGAGGTGTTTCTGGAAGGCTGGCAGAGGTGATGGATGCTGTTGTTGTGACATGCAAACAGCAAAACAAGTGGTTTGGCAGCCGATGTGGAGCAATTTACCTTGGTGACCAAGACAGCCTTGGTCGCATTTCTGTGCTCCTTTTACAGCCTGAACTCTCCTGCGGTTCCCAACTCTGCTCCTGGGTTGGTTTTGTTTCTGTTGGTGCCTAAAATATAGTATCACACAATGACTCGTTACTAAAGATAATGGTGGCTCCATCTCCGCTCCCAGGTCCATGTGGGAATGTGTGGCCTCCTGCCCGTCGGATGTGTGATGGCACCCACGAGGCTCTGAGATCCCCTGGGCTTTCCCCAACCTGTTGTTAGAGCCTGGATATCAGCACAGCGAACAGGTGAGAGCCCTCAGTCTGATCCAGATGTTCCTGAAGACAGATGAAGCCCAGATGTGGTCACATCTTCCGGGGAGGAGGCCATCTCTGCATATTCTGTTTTGGGATCCCCACAAGAAGGACACTGAGGCAGGGAAGGGAACGGAGCTGGGGAAGGGGCTGGAGCAGCAGGAGGGGCTGAGGGAACTGGGGGGGCTCAGCCTGGAGAAAAGGAGGCTCAGGGGGGACCTTCTGGCTCTGCAAGTCCCTGACAGGAGGGGGGAGCCAGGGAGGGGTCAGGCTCTGCTCCCAAGTAAGAAGTAACAGGAAGGAAGCTGCCCCAGGTTGTGCCAGGGGAGGTTTAGATTTAATATTAAGGGAAAAAATTTTCACTGCAAGGGTTGTTAAGCATCAGAACAGGCTTCTCATGGAGGTGGTGTAGTCACCAACACTGGAAGTGTTCAAAAAACATGTGGGTGTGGCACTCGGGGACATGGTTTAGTGGTGGGCTTGGCAGTGCTGGGTTAACGGTTGGACTCAATGATCTTGGAGGTCTTTTCCAACCTTACCAGTTCTGTGATTCTGTGGCACCCAACTGCTAAAAGCTACAACAGCAAGACAGAACCGCAGCTCTGTGGGAGCTGTGCCCAAATCGTCGTGCAAAATCTGTGACACAGCACTTGGGATGTGACTGATCGTGTCTTGGATGCAGCTGCTCCTCTGAGGTCCCAGCAGAAAGGGTGACAGGCTGCTCTGACCATGACTTCCAGTCTGAGAGGGTGGGATAGCCCAGCTGGGACTGGGGCACTGGAAAACCTGCCAGGTGAAAATGTCAGTCCTCTTGAAATCCCCACAGCTGGGTAAAATTGCTGGGGTTTAAGGATGCTGTTAAAATGGATGGAAGCAGAAAGCCCCAAATACTGTGCTGGCTCACAGTGTGAAAATACTACTTACTGCTTGGAGAAGATGGATTTTGACCACAGTGTTTCCCTTTTGAATGTTTCTTCAGTGTGGCTTTTTATATTCAGGTAAGACAAATCAAAATGAATGTTTAATGTGAGCGTGTGTGGGCACAACTGCAAAAGCCAAATCTACCCTTCAGCTCTTTCAATAGCAGTGTTCATATAGGAGAAAAAGGCCTAGATCACTTATTAGAGGTGTCCTATGTCTTTGTTGTTGTTGCTTTCCACTCTTACATGTGGCCAAGAAGACGTGCTCTGGTTTCTGTGAGGGTTTCAATGTCCCCGTGACCAACAGAGACAGGCTGGCTGTTGTGGTAGATCTCAGGAGGGGCCTTTATCATCTCTTCTCTTTGGTGGACAAGTGTGAATCTAAAATCTAACTGTCATCTAAAATCATAGACTCTACTTTGGGTTGGAAGGGACCTTAAAGGCCATCTCATTCCAGCCCCCTGCCATGGGCAGGGACTCCTTCCACTAGCCCAGGTTGCTCCAAACCCCATCCAACCTGGCCTTGGGCACTTCCAGGGATGGGGCAATAACCCCATTGGTACAGGATAATAATTTATCAGCCTGGTTAAAATCTTCTCCCAATGGAGATGATTTGCTTGGCTAATTCTGCTCAGTCAGCAGCAAACTCCCTTTCCTGGGGATACCACCAGCATTCAGAGTATTTGCATTGTTATTGTAGCAAATGGAATATCGAGTGGCCATAAAACTCTGTGTGTTCCAAGGACCACATCTGTGCTTCAGTTTTTAAGCCAAGGTTAAGAGTTGGAAAGTGTAGCTAAAATCTTTCTGAATGACAGCAACTCTCTTGCATTTCATGTGGCAGGTCCCAGGTGTGCTTCACACTAACTGCTTCAAAACACACTTGCTCTCAGCTGTAGACCAGCTGTGCAAGGAGGGCTCTGAAATACTCAGGAGTTTAACAAATCTGGTCTTTTAAGTCTGTGAAACCACACAGTCCACAGAAATGCTTGTTAGGAAGCAATCAATGAATTCTAATATTAAATGGAATTAAATAGGAGCTCGCTGATTTGCAGCAAAGAGCTCATTGCCTTAAATCTACAAAGCCTTTCTAAATTTTATGGTGCTTCAAAGGTGAAACAAGCTATTTTTAAAAGGGTACAGTTTGGGCTTTTTCTCCTTGCAATAACTTGAAAATAATTATCTTATATACTTTCTTTTCCTGAGATCTTTCCCTTGCTTTTTCCTGAATGAGGAAGTATTTCTGAAACCACCACTTTAAATTCTGACTTTCCATATAGTAGTGATAAAAGAGAGAGTCTGCCCCAATGTCACAGAGGGAATTATTAATGCCTTGGTTCTTGTATCGCAGCTGTAAATCCCAATCACATTCCAGCAGAGCTGTGTTTCTTCCCAAAAGTGTGATGTGGGAAGATATTAAACCTGTCAGTGATTCAGAAGAAGCCCTTCACTGGAGCACATGTATTGGAAGGAGTCTTATCAGATTGGAACAAGTACCTTGGGAAAACACCTTTTGAAATCATCCCTCAGAGGCACCTTGCTACATGTTCTCTGCAGCTCAGTTGGGAAGAAGGAAGTAATGGATAATCCCATGGGAATGTTAGGCTGCCTGATGACGTGCTCTTACCTCCCCACTTCTCTTTACACCTGTGCTTGTCTCCTTCCTAGCAAAAGTCTCCACCTGGCTTTTGCTGCCCCTCAGAGACAAGGTCTCTTTTGTGTTCTTTGCCAGAGAAAATCATCCTAATGGATAGTCGGCTCAGAGCTGGATTTAGCAAGGCAGGGTGGGGAGGAAAACAGGAAAAAATGCCCTTTTTTATTGAAAAAGGATATAAAGCATTGAAGAGGGTCTAAAAGAGGGCCAGGAGGGGCCATATAAAAAGGGGTTGAGGACACTTGGTCTGTTCAGCTGGAGAAGGAGAATGAGGTCAGAGCTCAGCAGGGTCTGCAGCTCCTCCCGAGGGGCAGCTCCATCTCTGCTCTGTGCCCAGGGACAGCACCCAGGGAACGGCTGGAGCTGTGCCAGGGCAGGGTCAGGTTGGATCTCAGGGAAAGGTTCTTCCCCCAGAGGGTGGTTGGCACTGACCAGGCTCCCCAGGGCAGTGGGCACAGCCCCAAGGCTGCCAGAGCTCCAGGAGGGTTTGGATGATCCTCTGGGGCACAGGGTGGGATTGTTGGGGTGTCCTGGGCAGGGCCAGGAGCTGGACTGGATGATCCTTGTGGGTCCTTTCCAGCTCAGGATATTCTGTGATTTGCTGATGGTTGGAGATCTGAGCTGGCTGCTCCCAGGGCAGGCTGAGCTGTTAATCCTCCCCTCTGGCTTATACAGGCCTAAGCTTGAAGGCTGATTCACCAGAAAGATCTGCTCCCATGGTCTTGCTTTCCAAGCAGCCACACCTTGTGGGGCACCCCACATTCAGGAATTTAGATTAGGAAGAAGTAAAGAAAGGTTAAGCAGTTGGTGTTATAGTGGGAGAATTGAGGAATAACCTCCCCTGGATGGGGGTTCAGCTGGGGAGATGTTTTTCTGTCATTCCTGGGAGATTCTTACAACATCTCAGTTGCAGAAGACTGGTCACCCTCCTGGACTCTCTCTGTTAAAAACTCTCTGTTAACCCCTCTGTTACTTCTTATCCTGCCCAGTGCAGATCCAGAGGATGAGGGATCTGTTTCCTCATGGCCTGCAGTGGCTTTTTATCAGTTAGAAGATGGTTAATGTGTGTCTCCTCTGTTTAGCCCTTCTTCAAGTAACCTGGAATGGATGAGTCTGGTTATTCCAGATGGATGTAGCAGGAGCAGCTCTCTGGACTCACTTCAGCTGCTTCTTACCTTCCAGGAAATATGTTGTGCAATAAAGGATACTGTGCTCTGGCAGAGACCTCTCAGACACAGAGTGAAAGTACATGATAGAACAGCACCTTTTCTAGCTGAAATTAAGCTGTTCTGCTCAGAGAAGAGAGGAAAAGGGTAATTCTAATGTATTTTTTTAAAGAAGTTAAAAAAAATGTTTGAGACAAAAAGGAGATGAGTTGTTGTCATTTTTTTTATTTCAAACAGCTTCACGTAAAATCTTTTTCTTCTTTCTGAGGTGGTTTTAGATTATGCCCATTCTATTGGTATCTAAGTAATTACTTGAGTTTAGAATCCCAGGATGGTTTGGGTTGGAAGGGACCTTAAACACCATCTTGTTCCAACCCCTGCCATGGGCAGGGACACCTTCCACTAGACCAGTTTGCTCCAGGCTCCAGGCCAGGAGATGGGAAAAAATAAAGGCCCTGGCACAGGTTGCCCAGAGAAGCTGTGGCTGCCCCATCCCTGGAAGTGTCCAAGACCAGGTTGGACAAGGCTTGGAGCAACCTGGGCTAGTGGAAGGTGTCCCTGCCCATGGCAGGGGGTGGAACTGGATGATCCTTAAGGTCCCTTCCAACCCAAACCACTCCATGACCTCCTAGTGCATTTATAAACAGCCAAGAGCAAACGTGTTGTCACATTTTATTTACAATAATCAAACACACTTCTAAAGCATAAAAAAAATAAGCAATTTAGAAGTTTTCATCAAAATACCTGTCAGTATTGTCACCACACCTGGCAGTGTGGTGGAAACTGTTCCTGCCTGGCCCCTGGGAGTGTGCATGTGTACAGATGATTCAGGGGAGTGCTTGTAAAAATGGACAAGTAATTGCTCCACTTAATGCTGAAATTTATTGGACAATGAATGAAATATCGTGCTAGGAAAAAAACCAAACCTGTGGTTTTGATGACCTTCAGGCCATGATTTCTCAACTGGAAAGCTGAGACAAGTGCCAGAAAGCCTTGGCCAAGGAATGAAAAATCATAAGAAGTCTGAGCAAGGTTAGGAGAGGGAAACTGAGATGTAAAATTGCTGGTTTTTGGAAAATGAGCCATGAACTATGTGGAAAAGACTGGAGTGCTACAGGGGTAAGGATCCTCAGCACCATGAATGCCCTGGGGAGAGCAGGAAACTAGGAAGTGTGAATGGGGAGCTTTGTTGTGTCATGTCTTGGGATTAGTGTTCGTCAGGTTACTGAGCCAGGAGCAATTCCATCTCTGCTGCCTTTAATCCCAAGCAGGTGGGATGTGGCAACTGCAGGGAATGACTGAAGGAGGAGGATATTTGTTAATGGGAAAGGAATCTGATGGCTCTTCGGTAGGACTGTGGAAGTCCTGGAGTGAAGGGTGTCTGCCTCTTCAGTCCTCTGCCAAATTTCTATCCCAAGGCAGGAAGGATATTCCTGAGCCCTCCTCCCCAGAGCAGCGAAAGTCAGTTTTGTTGGAAAGCTCAGGACTGGTTCTGCTAAGAGGACTTCAGATTTATCTGTCACTAATCACATGTGGTGTCAGTTCTGGGAGATAACAGATCTCTTCAAAGGTCCCAGACTGCTCTGGGAACTTGACTGTATACTTGACTCCTACATTCAGCTCTAGAAAGGATTGTCTTGGAAAACAAGATTTTTATCAAGAAAGGTGGCAGAAAGAGAGTTGGTTTAGATGGGATATTGGGAAGGAATTGTTCCCTGTGAGGGTGGGGAGGCCCTGGCTCAGGTTGCCCAGAGAAGCTGTGGCTGCCCCATCCCTGGATGTGTCCAAGGCCAGGTTGGAGCAACCTGGGCTAGTGGAAGGTGTCCCTGCCCATGGCAGGGGGTGGAAAAAGTTCTTTAAGGTCCCTTCCCACCCAATCCATTCTGGGATTCTATGAAATATGATGGGAATTCTTTGGTATAACAGTAGCCTGAAGAGAAAAAACACCTGAGACATTTCCACAGTTTTACACCCAGATTTGAGAGAGGATTGTTAATGGATTTGAAGGAGATTTTCTGATTTGTGCCTGTAGACTTCTTTCACTGAAGATGTCTGATGTGCTGCCACCAGTATTTCAGACAAATTGATGGCATGGTGAGGCAGCTGGTCTGTAATTATTAGTAAATGTGACAATAAATGAGGTCAATCAGTGGCTGATGCCACTGGAAAGACAGTTGGTGATGTGCCCATTGCCTCCAAGCACCCAGGTTTTGACACCAGCCAGACACTAAAAAACCCATTAAAAATACTCCTTGTTGCAACCTCTGAATTTTATTTCCTCTCCAACATGTTGCAGCTCTGTGCATCATTTTATTTCTCTGCCATCCCAGTGACCCTGGGGGGAGAGGGACAGGCGTCTCTAATCCCTTCTCTCTTTTTGCAAGCCAAACCCTCCTCAGTGAACACACCTTTGCAGCAGCAGAAAGGGGCCTGTGCTCTCCCTCCATTTGCATTTGAATTGTATCTGAAAACCAAAACTTCAAGCAGCACTTCATATTAAATAACTAAAAGAATCATTTCCATGTGTTGTTGCAAAATCCAAGGAATCTAATTTAAATCCAATTTCAGCTGCCCCTTGCTTGCTTTTAGTGTCCCTCTGACACTTACTTATCTGGTTCAAAAGTTGGTGAAATTCTGTTTAATTTCTGCTTTCCTTCCCCTCTCTCTCTCACTCTTTTCCTGACTCTGTCCTAAAAAGGAACAGTGCAAAGGACCACGAGCCAGTCCCATTGATTTCAGTGAAACACTTGAATTATTTCAGTGAAACATTTGAATTATCTCAGGACTTCTGCTTCTATTGGTAAAAGATAAATACTAATAGATAAAGCTGAAGCCTAACGTGCTCCCTGGTGCCTTGTGACAGGGAAAAGGCCCCTGAACACAGAATATCTTGCTCTGTAGGGATGTGTTTTATCTTTGTAGAGCAGATCAGTGCTGCTGTGCTTTGTCCTGAAACCCACATGTGCCTGTCAAGTGAATTTTTTTTATGTCTTTACATCACTCCTAAAGAAAACAGTGTCCAGTGACTTGGTGAGAGGCAGAGGAGGAAGGAGGTGCCTCCTAGCAAAGTTTTTCTCTCCAGCAAGAAGGCAAATTGGTGTGGTTTTGGACAAAAATGCTGTGGTCTCAAGGGCTGTTAGCGTGGGAAATGGTGGGGAAGGGGGCAGCACACACTGTACACAGCCTGAAAAAAGAGCAGTTGGAGTGGTTGGCATTGAGGAGGGAGATAATGCAAGAACATTTCACTCATATATCTGAAAACTTGCCCAATCATTGAATTGGCATCATTAATAAAGGCAACTCCGTGCAAGGGTTGGTGTAACCCCATCTTGTTATCTCCCTGTGAGGTGTTGCCTACTTGAACCAGGGACCCCAGGAAAGCTTTCCTGGAACTGCTTCCCAGCTTGCAGAGCTCGCTTCCAGCAGGATGGAACAGCTACATTTCAGGTGGAGGGGGTAGAGAGGTCATTCCTTCTAAATATGTCCAAACTGGGCTTTGCAGAACCCCAAACTCCGGGCTGGAATAGCCACTCTTGGGGTGTCAAAGCTCTGCACGTCCCAGACCAAGCTGCCAACCTCAGCATGGGGGTTTAGCTGGCAACCACAGAATATCCTGAGCAGGAAGGGGCTCACAAGGATCATCCAGTCCAACCCCTGGCCCTGCCCAGGACACCCCAACAATCCCACCCTGTCCCTCAGAGCGTTGTCCAAACCCTCCTGGAGCTCTGGCAGCCTTGGGGCTGTGCCCACTGCCCTGGGGAGCCTGGTCAGTGCCCAACCACCCTCTGGGGGAAGAACCTTTCCCTGAGATCCAACCTTTTGGATCTCTAATCCATCCCATGTGTGAGGTCTTGGCACCCAGAGCAGCCAGTGGAGAGGGCAGGGTGCCAACCACAGGGTGACATGTGGGCTCAGGGTTACGGATGGGAAGGTTCAGTTCCCTTGTGGGCTTGACTCCTCACTGCCTGGGCACTGTTTGGGGCACCTGTGGTGGCTTCTGCCCATGATGGGACACACTTCTGAGTTAATACCAGTGCTAATTCCATGGCTCTAAGAGTTTTTGACTTCTTAGCTTTGCCTTATTGTCATTTGCAAGCAGGAACTTCTGTTGTATTGTCCCTTCATCTGTGGACACATTGCTGCTCTCAGGGCACTGTGACTATGAGCTCACATGCTCCTTGTTTCCATATCTTATGATAAGAAAGGGGGGAAAAAAGGGGAAAAAAATAATCCAGTGTTTCATCCAGAGGACAGATGAGGAGAAGGAAAAGTCCCCCTTAAAAAAACAAAGCACAACCAAAATTCAACTGTGTGGGAACTCCCCCTCTTGGTTCGCTGAAGGGGGTGATTAGAACTGCCTGAATTTTGCCACACATGCAGAAATATTGGGAAAAAGTGCAAAACTGCAAGTGCTGAGGCTTTTTAAGTTTTTTTCAGCCTGTAGGTAGAAAGCACAGCTCACACTGGGGCAAATGTACCTGCTCACCTGAAGCCCAGCTTAAAGGATGTGTAGTTTTAGCCCAGCAGGGCAGTCCCCTCATGCCCCACAAAATAAAAATTCTGGCATGGAACTGGTGTTTACTAATTCCTGGATATGGAGCTACTACTCCAAAATTAGCACCTGAGAGAGTTTTGAGATGTGGAATCAGGGAAGGAGAAGTCTTTTTCTAGCAACATTTTGCCTCTTTTGTTATTTGTAGTTTTTGTTGGTTGAGGAGGGGATGGACAGGACATGACATGACAACGCAGCTCCCCTCTTTGGAAAAAAAAAAAAAAGATATAAAGTGCTGTTTTCATCCTCTAAAACTCCTGAAAGAAAGGATTTAGGAGGACGGAATTGTATATTTTGATAATCTTCCCCACCTTTTCCTGTGCTGCTTCTAATCTCAGACATAAAGTCTGAAGGGGGAGTGTAAAGCAGATCAGCAGATGGGGATGAAAAGCCTGGCTCTGGAGAGATGGACAACAAGGAGGAGGGGAAGATGGGAGTGAGAGGAGAAATCAAAGGAGAAAAGGTGTGAGAGACAGGCAAGAGGAGTTAAATTGTGCAAAATCTCCAGGGACTGAAGGGTCTGTTGCACTGAAGAGGCCTGAGAGGAAAAACGTGAGCACAGTGGAAATCTTTGTAAGGGATGTTATTTTGTCTTCCTGCTGTTCTCACCCCTAAACACATGGCTGGAGGCAGAGACATGAAATAAAGGCTCCATTGGCTGCTGAGGTTCCTGTCAATCCATCCTGAGCACCTCTGGGGAGCAGGGACTGACTGTGTGATGTGTGTGAGAAATGGGATGAGAGCAATCACAGAATCCCAGAACAGTTTGGGTTGGAAGGGACTTTAAATGGACTTTAAAGCTCATCCCATTCCATGCCCTGCCATGGGCAGGGACACCTCCCACTGTCCCAGGTTGCTCCAAGCCCCGTCCAACCTGGCCTTGGACACTTCCAGGGATCCAGGGGCAGCCACAGCTTCTCTGGGCAACCTGTGCCAGGGCCTCCCCACCTTCACAAGGAACAATTCCTTCCCAATATCTAATTCAAACCTACTCACCCTCAGGTGGAAGCCATTCCCCCTCGTCCTGACACTCCAGGTTTTTGGAAATAGTCTTTCTCCATCTTTCAGCTCCTTCAGGCTTTGGAAGGCCACAGTTTGGTCACCCCAGAGCTTCTCCTCTCCAGGCTGAACAATCCCAACTCTCCCAGCCTTTCCTCCCAGCAGAGCTGCTCCAGCCCTCGGATCCTCTTGGGGCCTCCTCTGGACTGGCTCCAGCAGCTCCATGTCCTTGCTGGGCTGTTCCCGGGGCTGGAGCAGCTCTGCAGGGGGGTCTCCCCTGAGGGGCAGAGGGGCAGAAGCCCCTGTGGGATCAGCCCAGCACACGGGGGTTTCTGGGTGCCAGGGTGTCCCTCACCCACAAATAGCTTCTTTTCACCCCTGATTAAAATCAGAATAAAATGCTGGCCCAGAGGTGACAGAAAGAGTGTCTCATGATGCTGTTCAGACCCACTCCTGTGTTCCATGTTTGATTGTCTGATAAAGCAGTGGGATGTTCTGGAAGCATCAGAGGCTTCCCCAGCAAACTGTGCAATCCCGGATTTGAAACAGCAAAACTGAGAGAGGTCGTACCTAAAAATCTAGTGGTACCATGCCTACTTTTTCTGTGTCTTCCATCTTTTCTGACTTGGGAAAGGTGTCTCACTGGGGGAGGTTCTGTGGGATGAGCCCATCAGGGGACTCAAAGGATTCGGTATCTGTACTAACAGAAACTTGCTTTTGAACCCAAACACACACTTAATAGAATAATCCTAATTTCAGGGCCTCTCTGAAACACGGGATCTCTCTCTGAATTCCTTTGACAACAGAAAATTGAGGGTTTGTTGGGGTTTTTTTTCTTGTTGTTGTTTTGCTGTATTTTTGACCAAGGCTCCACTAATTAAGCAGCAATTTAGTTGCTTACACTTTGAAGTTTCATTCATTACCTGTCCTGTGTTAAGTCAACAAAAGGCTACATCTAAGGCAGCGAGTCTCAGGCCATCACTTCTTTTTTTTTTTTTTTTTTTGGCTGCCTAATTAACTGTAATTACTTTATTTTGTGCCGGGGTTCATACTTGTAACATTGCCTTGTAATAATTTAAATTGCATGTATGCTGCGGGGGGACTCTTTGACGCCAGAGAGGAGACGTTCCTGCTGTCCTTCCTTGGAATAGCATGGAAGTCAAAAGTACAGAGACATCATTTTCCTACCTACTCATTAGCTGCCCTAGAGGAGAATCACCAGCGAGGCGCTGGTTTTATAGGGACAGGATGTATAAGGACCCACTATTGTGCCTAAAAATAGCCTGTGTTGTTCAGGATTAGCCACAGAGGGAATCCTAGACGGTTAAAAGAGTGACCTTCCCGTGGCACACGAGCTTTGCATCCGTTCTCTTTTATTTTATAATTATGACAGATCAAAAGCATTAGGCTGCCACTCATTATCTCTTGAGGGGGATTTGAAGAATTACTGTCCTCTTGACAAGCAAAATACTCCCGCTGCTTCTATTTGTCGAGATCAAGCAGCAACCCCAACCCCACCCTCCCCCAACAGACAAATCACCTGTATTTCATTTTTCCCCTCGTGCATCAGGAAAAAGGTTGTTGCAGGCGGAGTAAATGAGGACCCAGCGCGGTTAATGAGCTCTGGGAAAGCTCCCTAACCCACCAAGGCAGCCTGAATTTGGAGTCAGGCTTTAATGATTAATAATATGGTAAATCTAGTCTCACTAGCACTAATCATAGGGGTCGTTTTGGCTCTTTGTTGGCCACGGCACCGGGCGCATCTTCTCGGCGTGGTGGAGCCCTCCCTCCCTGTCAATGGTGCCAGCAGGTCTACGCTGGAGCAGTTAAAACTAATGTGAGAGCTTAAAGTCTCTCAAGCTGCATTTGGGTTTAAAGAGGAAGGGGGGAAAGGAAAAAAAGAAAAGAAAAAAAAGCCAAACAACTTCTGGCTTTCCACGGGCCAGATAATTTGTGGAGTGTTTGGAGGAACATCACAAAGAATACAAATGGGAAAACAATTAATCAACTTGATGTAAAAGAGGGATGAGGCTGCTTCTTTCCAGAAGCAATGTCATATCAGTATTTGGGGACTAACAGGAAGCAGGAGTTCATTTATAGTGTGTTTGATTCCATATAAAACGGTTTGGGGGTGGGGCGGGGGGAACTGAATTTTTGTGGCAGTTTTGTGAGGGGCAGCAAGGTGAAAATCAAACACGCAGGTCTTTGCTGTGGGGGTTTGGTTTGATTGGTTTGTTATTTGTTGGAGAGGTTTTTGATACCATTAAGAAAACCCGACTCCTGCTACATACTGTTCTAATTTAAGCACCTTTGGCAATTCAAGGGCCTGAATTATAAAGACAACTCTTTATTTCGCTTCTAGGCTTGACACCCAGCTCACTAAGTTTATCCTGTTGGGAGCAGAGTGCACGTATCACTGGCAGAAAACAGTGGGAGGCACTGGGAAAACGTTTGTTCTTTGATCAGGACACAGGTCATCAGGATTTTAGGCTGTTCAGGGAACACAGGGAAGAGGGACTTTATATTCAGCTGATCCAATTTTGGTTTTAGGACCCCACTATGTACTGTACCAGGAGAGTGTTTAGTGTGAGGGATGAGGATGTTCATCTCCATGAAAGGTGTCTCAGTCTTGCCCCACTACCTAAGCCAAACCTTCCTCTTTTTTTTATCTTATATTTCCCCCCCACTTACAGCCCTGTTTGCCATCTCATGATGGCATAAGCTTCTTGAACTAGAGAGCCTGTCAGTCTGTGCTCGATTTTAGATGCAAGGATATCATTAATGATTAATTCCTCCATTGAATATCAATTTCAATCAGGCCCATTTTGAACACTGGGAGCTCAGAATCCTCAGACTCAGGCTGACATCCCCAGGTTCATTTGAGGATGAGGTAAACAAGGTTGTGGTGATAGAGGCAAAAAGTCTTTATGGACCCCCACTGCAGAGAGCCAGGAGGATGCTTGATAGGTAACCAGTGCCTTGGTTGGAGAGGAACACAGAACCACTGATGGAAAAAAACATTGGAACACAAGGAAAATGCTCCTGCTCAAATTCTGCCTCCTGTGAAACCCTCTCCATGCTGTGCTGGCAGAGCCAGGGAGAGCCAAAGAAATACAGCTAAATTTATATGTATGTAAAAATGTAAAGATGTATTTATAATGTTTTATGCTATTGTTATATAGATACATCTGTGAAGAGGGATTTTGGAAAAGGGCATGGAGGCAAGGGGAATGGCTTTCCCCTGCCAGCAGGCAGGGTTAGATGGGATATTGGGAAGGAATCGTTCCCTGTCAGGGTGGGGAGGCCCTGGCACAGGTTACCCAGAGAAACTGTGGCTGCCCCTGGATCCCTGGAAGTGTCCAAGGCCAGGTTGGATGGGGCTTGGAGCAACCTGGGCTAGTGGAAGGTGTCCCTGCCCATGGCAGGGGGTGGAATGAGATGAGCTTTAAGGTCCCTTCCAATGTCAACCATTACATGATATGCTAAAGGTCACCTCTGCTCTCACCATTTCTGTGTCTGCAGTTAGAATTTTGTTTCCCTTATGCATTGTTTCCATGGATCAATGTTGAACTGGATCTGACACTTTATTGCCCAGCTTTTCAGTCCTTCCACAGTTCCCACTGAGGGAAGAAAACTGGCAGGCTGAGAAAATTTGGGCTATTCAGCCTGGAGAAGAGAAGGTTGTGTGGAGACCTCACAGCACTTTCCAGGATCTGAAGGGGCTGCAGGGAAGGTGGAGGTTCATCAGGAACTGGGGTGACAGGACAAGGGGAATGGGTTCAAACTGAAAGAGGGGAATTTTAGGTTGGATATAGGGAAGAAATTCCTCCCTGTGAGGGTGGGGAGGCCCTGGCACAGGTTGGCCAGAGAGGCTGTGGCTGCCCCTGCATCCCTGGAAGTGTCCAAGGCCAGGCTGGACAGAGCTTGGAGCAACCTGGGATCTCAACCTAAACTCTGTTTGAGATGCTTCTCGAGCAGAGATTCTTCTGTCAGTTGTGCTGACCAGATTGGGTGTAAGTCCTGTTTGGCTCCCTTGGTGCTCCTTGGTTTATTACCCACCATCACATTTGAAACAGCTGTTTGGACCCAGTGTGACACTTGTGAGGCCCTAAGAAATGTCTCCACCAGCTGTGATCCTGTGGCTCTCCAGCGGATTCCAATGGATTTGGAAGGAGCATTCCCATCATCCCCCTCCGCTGGATTTCAGAGCTGCGCACAGACGAGACGTGGAGCCACGAGATGTGGAGCCAACATCCAGATCTTTGTTTGCCAAGAGCTGACGAGGCTCAACTTGAACATCAAAAATACAACCCCAAAATGCTTCCAGCCCCTGTGTCCTGTTATCAACAGATGGTATTGATAGGCTGTTCCACAGTAAAACAACAAAGGTCTAACCGGGGTCTTTAACAAATTGCCAGCGGGGAGGAGGGGAGGGAGGATAACGGAAGGAGAAAGATGGTGCCTTTAAATAGAAAGGAAGGAAAGGGAAAAGATAATGCTTCCAGTTTTTTTAATTGCACAAGTCCTGGGGCCAGCAAGGAAAACGAGTCCAGCCTATTGCAGAGCCACAAATGGCAGCTGAGCAGGAGAGCCGGGAGAGGAATGGAATTGCCCATGACATTTTGAATCATTTCCAGTGTTAGTAACCTTGGATGATATCAAGGGAGCAGCAAACCCCCCCAGCAGCAAGGATAATTCAGGTGAAATCAGTTTTCTTGTCCGTGCAGCAAACGTGCCCAGATGTGTTGGGACAGTCGGTTTCAAAAGAGGAACGTACGTGTTTTGTAAAATGGTCATTTAAATGCAGCTTTTTCCTTTTCCCAACTCCAAAGGCAGGACTAGGGAAGGTCCCCCAGTCACGTAAGGAAAGTCTTGGCTCTAGACCAGGCTTACCTGAGGCTTTGATAAACATCATCTCTCTGGGAGGAGCCAGTGGGGTGTCTGCAAAGTCAAGTCTCACATTCTTTCAGTTCTGTCAGGGAAAGCCTGTTGCTGTGCGTGTCCCAGTTCCCGGTTAAAACAGGTTTGGAATAACAGTTTGGCAATTAAAGGTGCTGTGGGTGAGAGGGAAGGTATTTACACGGGAGTAATTAGTTAAAAACAGGGAAAATTGGGAAGGAATAATGTCCCTGCCCGTGGCAGGGGGTGGCACAAGATGAGTTTTAAGGTCCCTTCCAACCCAAACCATTCCAGGATTCTATGATTCTGTGACTGCAAACCAACTGTTTAATGCCAGCATCCATTTTTTTCCCCCATTCCTAGGCTTCCAAGGTGGTTCCAGGGTTTCCAAGGCTGGTTGTATTGTGTCTGCCAACCTCTTTTGCCCCTGAGTGACGGCACTGCAGAGTGGAAGGGATCACAAGCCAAAAGCTGTCTTTGAGCATTTTAACTTTTGCATACTTTAAAAACCCATTAGCCGAAATACTGTCTATACTTTCAAGCAGCAGAACATCAATCTTGGAGCAGTTGCAGAAGAAAGTACTTAATATTGAATTTTCTTGCCTTTAAATTTGGATTGGAATGATGTGCTGCTGTGGCTTTGCGTTTTTACAGCGCGACTCCAAAAATACCACACAGCCACTTTCAGATACTTTCCTTATAATTGTAATGTCTCTCTTGGCAAATGGTGTGCATTATAAAGATGGATTGTAGCTGTGCTGAAGGTACTTGTTACACCAAAGAAAATCTTCATTAAAAACAGATTATATATTAATAACTGTGTTCTTTCTGAAAACTGCAATTGCTCTTAAAGCACCAGCTGAAAAAGTTCAAGTAACAAACTTTTTTTTTTTTTGCTTAGGTATTCCATCCTTTCTATCTACAGGGAAAAAAAATTCCCCAAACAGGACAGGGAATTCCATTTGTAATTCTGTTGCTGTTTTCTTGAATCTTTCAAGTAACTGAATATTGCCAATAAGATTTTGGGGTGCTACATAAGGAGCTCTGCATTCTCTCTCCCTATGTAGCTTCTTCATCCCAAATTTATTATCACAATGGCTTCTTCAGAGGTGTGAGTGTGTATAAGAACAAGGTGGTGCTTGGAGACCTGAGGAGGAATTCTGAAGAGTAGGTTAAGTATTTTAACACAGGCTTGAGGTTGTGATAATTTAAAAATATGTCTCGGGGGTTATATAGGATGTTTTTCAGGTATAAAGTGAACAATTGTTAGCAAACTGCTGAAAATAATGAACCCATTTATAACAACACAAGAGGGAACGGCCTCAAGCTGTGCCAGGGGAGGCTCAGGTTGGCCAGGAGGAGGAATTTGTTGCTGGAAAGGGTGGTGAGGCCTTGGCAGGGGCTGCCCAGGGAGGTTTGGAGTGCCCATCCCTGGAGGTGTCCCAGGAAGGCCTGGCCGTGGCACTCAGTGCTCTGGGCTGGGGGACAAGGTGGGCATCGGGTACAGGGGGCACTCTGTGACCTTGGAGGGCTTTTCCAGCCTCAGTGATCCTGGGATTCTGTGATGTAATCTGAGAGAGAATCCTCTGAAATCCAAAAAATGTATAATAAGATTTGCTGTAAAAGTGGGGTGAGAACCTGCCACTTCATTTCCAGTCAGGCAGACTGGCTACTGAACATCTCAAACAAAACCAGTGTCCTCATGAGCTGCCATCAGTCCCTGACTCACTGCCTCTCCATGGAGCTGAACACCTATTCTGCTGGGTAGTTCCTCCTCCTTCACATCCATTCCTTGATCCATGCTGCTCTGGATTCGTCACTCTTTGCCCTGATGAACTGTAATCATCAGACTTGATTTCTCTCATTTCTATTGCAGTTTCTTGTGTCCTCCTACAGTAAATGCTGCCCTTTGCTCTTGTGGTGTCTCTTGGGCTCTCTGATCTCCTCTGTGCCTCAGACACTTCCATCTCTAACGGAATTGCCCACATTCTTCTTTCATCCCTGTTTGCTCGTGCAATCTTTGAGGCCTTTGAGATTTTTGCACTTTTATCTGTGACACAAGCCCTGGTTCATGCACTCCCTGTCACAATTTATGCATTCCTAATCCCTCTTTCCAAGGTGTCATGGAATCACAGAATCCCAGAATGGGTTGGGTTGGAAGGGACCTTAAAGCTCATCCCATTCCACCCCCTGCCATGGGCAGGGACACCTTTCACCAGCCCAGGTTGCTCCAAGCCCCATCCAACCTGGCCTTGGACACTTCCAGGGATCCAGGGCCAGCCACAGTTTCTCTGGGCAACCTGTGCCAGGGCCTCAGCAGCCTCACAGGGAATGGTGTTTATTTGCTGGGTGTGCAGAGCTGTGCTGAGGGCTGACAGCCTGCCCTGGGTCCCAGGGAAGTTTTATTGCAGAACATTTATAAAATACTCCATTTTATAAACAGCAGAGGAAGGACAGAGGAGACCTTCTGTAAACTGAGCCAGAACAGGAGGAAGGTCATTTCCCTCCTGAATCCATGGCATCATTTCAGGAAGGTGTGAGCCTGTGCATGGCCAATATCTCCTCGTTACACCGGGAGGGGTGACAGGGTTAATTAAGCAGGGCCGTGCTGTGCTGCTGGGCAGTGCTGGGGACAGTGCACAGGGACCCGGCTGGGCTGGGGAGGGAGCAGGGAGCAGGACTGTCCCTCTAAGTGCCCGCCCTCCTGTTTGTAGCTCGGCCCGTTGCATCTTGCCAGACACACAGACTCCTCCGAGCACTTTCACAATCATTTCTTGTCTCCTCAATTACCACTTCCTCCTCCTCCTCCCCCGCCTCTCTCTTCTGTTTGACCTTCTGGTCATTCCTCCTGGTGCAGGAGGCTACACTACCCGTCCAATTAAAGATAGAAGTATGTGGCACATTAGGACTTACTTAACAAGCCTCTAAATCCCCCTCAAACCAGAGCCTGAAGCCTCGATGTTCTCGATTTGGACCCATTTTGAATTTTTGCAGGCTGCAGTTCAGTCTCTGACACAGCAATTTCAGGGCTTTGGCACTTTGCTGTTGCTTTGCTTTTTTGCTGCCAGTCCACTTTTAGGCACAGACCGAGTTCCCAGGTTCACATATTGCACTCGGGGGTTATTTTTAATTCCTAAAGGCCGCTCGATGTAACGATCAGCAATCAAAAAGAATACACAGTTATCACTCTTGCAAACTTTGCTGCGCCTCGGTAATTAAACCAACAAATTAGTTAAAGGCTCCAATGCGGAAGGAGATTGGTAGACTGTGGTCAAGACACACATTTAAGGATTTTTCCCTTAAGCTGCTTTTTCTGGGGGAAGCTTTGATAAAGCCCATATGATATCAATTATCATTAACTCTGTGTGGTTTCCCTGCGTTTGGAGCTCTCAGACGTCAGTAGACAGGAGCCCTGAGTTAAGTCTTTAATGTAGAACTGGTATTTATGCAATTCTCCTTTGGATTTGTCAGCTGACATTTGAAAGGGAAGATTTGAGACAATTTATATGCACAGCCTGTGGCCCGTTGTGCTGAGTGACACTTCCTCCACTGATCTGATGTGACAGAGCTGTTCCAACAGCAGCAACAACATATTTCAAATGCCAGGTCCAAAAAAACAAACATTTTAATTATACCTCGAGTTCAGTCACCGCCTGAAAAACTGAAGGATGAGCTTTAAGGTGTCACTGCTCAACAGTGTCATTTAATAAACTGATTTAAATCCTCTCTTTGGACTCATAGAAAGGCCCTAAAACATCAAAGTCTCTCTTGCCTTGAGCTCTGCTCTACAGTCCGAGCCTTCCTCCACAGGCAGCAGAAGGAATTCGGCAAACACTGAGATGTGATTCACTCTTAAGATCTTCAAATATGCGGATGAGTCACTGATAAGGACATGGAAGTTGTGCTGACCAGATTGAGTGGCAGCAACAGGCACTGGGAATCACAGGATGTAGTTGGGAACAGATGAGGGAGCCTGGAAAGTCGTTTAATTGAGGAAGTACATATGAAAATCCCCAGTACATATGAAAACCCACAGCACATCCACAGCAGCCTGGGGAGTTCATTCCACTGGGGGAGGAAATATCTATATAATTCATTTTACTGGGATTTACGGGCAGGTTTTTTGGCCAGATAGTTCACAGCTCCTGAAAGTTTGGGGTTCTCAACAATTTGGAGAAAAAAGCCCAAACCAAAGCAAAATACGGGGGCCCACAAATTAACCCCAGAGCATCTTTACTCTGAAACTTTTTGGCAGTTGCATGTGACTGCAAATGTTGGTTCCTGTGCTAGCTGAGCTTCGTGTCCATGTCTGAGCTGGGTGCTGTGGGCTGTAGCATGGATATGGATAACCAGGAGGCAGAAATATCATAAGGAATTATATTTTCATTATATTTGGATTTTATTTGGTTTGGGTTTTTTTTCCAAAACCAGGCAGAGTTAAATCATAAAAGTTGAGGGAACCTTGAACACTTTGTCTTGACCTTTTTGTTTCTGGGCAGAGCCCACTTCACTTGTGCTTCACTTCACACCTGTGAACACCAGGATTTTGGGGACAAGGAAGGGGGAATTATGTTTGAATGCACCACGTGCTCTCAGACGGTTCTTCGACCTGAACAGTAAAAAAGAGTGCAGCATTTTATACCCTTGTGTGCAGAGAAATCAACTTTTGCCTCCCAAGAGAGATTTGGAGACTTCAAATGACACTTCCACGGGTTACCTGTGACTGCCAGTACAGGAGATGTTCACCTGCTGCTGTTGCTCTTCTGACCCAGCCCATCATTTTGGGGCAGTTCGATGCCACTTTGCCTTGTGTCATGTTTTTTTTCCTGGTTTCCTGTTCATCCAGAGCTTCCGTGGCTTTTTTTTGTGTGTGTGTGTGGCTACAGTAGCACAGGTGGTGTTTTCAAGTGTCATAACATAAAGCTTAGGGATGTTTTGCAGCTACTAAATATGCAGCAAACCAGCCTGTTAAGCAGCCAAATTCCTGCTGGATGTCAGCACACAAAGCTCCCCCTGCACAGCAGGCCTGGACTTGACCTTGGGATTTCTCCCACTGATTCATCCAAAGGTTATTTGTCTGGGATGTTGCTACAATCAGAGTAATTGGAAAATAATCTTATGCTGTTTAATCACCTTTAACCGCCTGCTCCTGTAGCTGTACAGGAGCAGAAACCCTCAAGGATGTGGTTTCCCTGTGGTTATCAGGAAGAACTAAGTGAACCCTGATTTTTCTCCTGAAGTTTCAGAACTTTGGGGTTATCAGATGCTACAATCAAAAATACTGATTCAACAGGTTTGAGAAACACCTTAAAATGTCTTAATACAGCTTCAAAATGCCTTAAAGTTTTCTATTTCTCAATATTTTCACTCTTTCTTTTCTACGGCCGCCTCCTTAGGATATTCTGAACACTTGGAAATTTGCCTTTTTAACTCCCCACGTCTAACAGTTCCTGTTTAGTTGATTAGAAATTCTTCTCTTGTACTCCTGATTTCCGAGATTTTTCTCCACCAGATGTAGTTGGAGCATGGACAGGCACAGATTTGTCTTTTCTTCCCAGATTTCTACACCAGGTTACACACTGCATTCAATAGATGTAGAAGAATCCCCTATTTCTCCTGTGAAACTCCAATATTTGCAGTGTCCCCTGACCCAGGCAAGACATAAGCCCCTGACACACAGTGTAAACCCCGTAGATTAGAGGTTTCTGTCATGACCCCTGATGCTCCAGAACAACACAGACAAGGTATTTTAGTTGTATTACTACTAGTTTCTGCATTAAACTTAACAACTTGGCACCTAAAGGACTGGTGGAATGGAAGACTTTCATCCCTTTGAGAGGGTGATGTTCCAAAATAATCACACAATAGAATATCCTGAGTGGGAAGGGACCCACAGGGATTATCCAGTCCAACTCCTGCTCCTGCACAGGACACCCCAACAATCCCACTCTCTCCCTAAGAGCGTTATCCAAATGCTCCTTGAACGCTAAATTCAAGATGGGAGTGAGCTGAGGGGTTGATCCCAGGGTGTCCTCTCTGAGGGAAGGTCCATTCCCATACAGAGCCCATTCCTAGAAGTCAGTGGCTTCTAGGAGTGTGTTGCTGCCTGATGAGGAGACCCAGGGATTTGGTGAAACCTCTCCCAGGTAATGATGCCACCAGATCAAAGGGAGGTAAAGGAAATGGAGAGAAGTGGAGGGAAAACAAAAAGACTTTCACCAGTCACTTGAAAACTGCTCCATACAATCCCAGAATGGGTTGGGTTGGAAGAGACCTGAAGGCTCATCTCATTCCACCCCCTGCCATGGGCAGGGACACCTTCCACTAGCCCAGGTTGCTCCAAGCCCCATCCAACCTGGCCTTGGACACTTCCAGGGATCCAGGGGCAGCCACAGCTTCCCTGGGCAACCTGTGCCAGGGCCTCCCCACCCTCACAGGGAACAATTCCTTCCCAATATCCCATCTCCATCTTAAAAGAACAGTGACAGCAGCTGAGCAGAAAAGCCAGCCAGGAGAGCTGACAATTTGCACTGGGAATGTGCAAACAAGCGAGGTTGGAATGTGTGCCCGTGTCAGACAGAGGCTCGCCCTGCCTTAAACACAGCCCTCGCTCAACCAAACCCGGCTAAGAAAAGCCTGCGGTGCTGGAGACCTGCAATTTCTGAGCTGGGTCAGTGTTGTGGGGGGAGCCACCAAAGAGACAGAAATGTAAATACATCCCAGCAGCACAAAGGCTGTGTGGGGATGGAGTAGTTTTGCTGTTGACAAGGATTTTGGATTAATGGAAATAAATCGTTTCGCATCAGAGCTTTTCGCTGAATGTTCCAGTCTTTCCATTTTAATTTGTTTTAAGGCAGGAAAAGTTTTCCCATCAATCTCGTGCTGCTACTACGAATATGTTTAGTGAAGTTAAGAATTAATTATATTGACCATTCATCGAGTTTTTTGTTATTGCTGCATTTTATTAATCTTCCTCAGCTAAAATATGCTGGAATTACATTTACTTGCCCTTGTCTAGGCTTTGAGCATTTACACAGAGCCTCCTCCAAACTAAATATTAGGTGAGTGCTGCAAAGCCTTCAAAGCACTGCTCTGGATCTGCTAGGTTTAAGCAATGGAAGTTGAATAGGTTACTGAAATCCATAGTGATCCCCTCACCCCTGTTCCTTAAGCTCAAACCTATCGGGGATATATCCTGCAATGCCCTTTTCTCCATTTTCAGGAATACTTAAAAGGAGGTGGGAGTCAGCTTTGGAAATCCCAGCAGTAAACTGGATTAGGATCCTGACAATGTGTGGCTTGGAGGGGACACTGAGAAGGTAAAAGTAAGGTGCTGTTTAATGACTCTGTCGAGAAAGAATGGCCTGAAACTCCTGTGAAGTGTCCTGGACCATCTCTCAGGGCCTGTGATCACGGCAGAATCGTGACAGGCTGCACCACAGTGATGCTGCTTCACTGCTCCTGCAGCCCTGCACAGTTTGCACTCTGGAGGCTACAAAAAAATGACCTAAATGCAGTTATTTTGTCGTTTTGAAATGAATTATAAAGCCTGGTTAATTAGTTGTTAGTGAGATCACCATCTGCACAAGGCCTAGGCAAAGAGCCTCCAGTAGAGGGAGTGACCAAATTAAAAATCCCACCTAAACTGCCTCTGGAATTACATGGAAACATTTTTTATTCCTGAAGTGTGCGTGCCCTGGGAAGCAGGGAATTCTCTTGCACAGGGCCTCGTGTGTGAGGGTGACACTCACAGCCCAGGTGTGAGCCTCTCAAAAAGTGACATTAAATATGGGAACAGAGCAAGAAGTTTGTCCTTTTTGCAGCTGTGGCCGCTGCGTTCACTGCTCCCTGCATGTCACTTGGTATGTCACAGGCATGTGTGACACTAATCACACTGGCTCCCTGTTCAAAAGGAACCCGAAAATCCCAGCTTTGATCCTCAAAACCCTCGCTGAGCTGAAGTCCAAACAGGAGTCTTGTTTGCTTCTCCTGCTAGGAAAAGGTTCTGATTAATCCAAAGGATTAGGAGGTTGCTTAGTTTTAGGTAGCACTTAAAACAACTTTGAGGTACTTGATGATGAGGCTCATCTGTCCTCTTCCCAATCCATCTTTATCAGCCTTCCACTGTCAACCCAGGCACCTAAAAATGACTTTTTTCTTCAAAGGCAGCTCAGAGAAAACAGTTCTAACCAGGGTGATGCTGAAAGATAAAACCCCCTTTAAGTGAACTTTAAATTTAAATGTGAGTTCTAAATGCACATTCTTCCCATCACATCTCAGTTTAAGCTTTTTTTCCTGTATAAAGTCTTTCTCCATGCAGCATCAGTGCTCTGAACTGGGATTTTTATGTTACAAAGCAGTGAAGATGCAGTTTCAGAAGCCTGAAACTTCTCCAGGTGCCCGTTGAACAGCTCAGAGCAGTACCAAAACCTGTCCTACCATAAACAATTGCATATATTCTATTTAAAGATGTGATTAGAAAAGCAGTGTTTGGGGAGGTTGGGGAAAGAGTGCACTTGAGAAAAAAAATACGGGGGCAACAGTGGGGAGGAGAGAGAACCCCACCTGAAAAAGAACTTCCATCAGTGATTTTAAATATGGGGTTTGATTTTAAATATGGGGTTTGATAGACACTTATCTTTTTAAGTAACCCCTGACCTTTCTACTTTCTTGCAGCTTTCAGATGTACTTTTTTTCCTTTCTGTACCCAGGCTGAACTGTGTGTTCAGCCCCATTTCAGGTGAATTTTTTAAGCCCTATAAACTTCACAACCGTAGCACACAAACATTTTATTTTTCTCCCAAAGACAAACAGTATAATATCCTCTGGGGAAAACAAGAGGTCTCCAAGTTTAGAAAACAGGCTGGAGTGATCATTAGTGAAGTACAATTTCATGGCAGGAAGTCGGCTTGGATCCCGTCTATGTATCCCAGACATTTTATGGCCTGGATACAGAAAGCTCATATGGTGAATGTTGGGGTTTTTAACAGCCATATTTTGGGCCCATAAAATAACCAACTACAACAGTTAATTTTCACCCACACACCCAAATTGCTGGTTGGTATCACAATTTCAGTCCCCTGACACCCCTTACACAAACATACACTGCTCACCACCAAAACAAGGGAAGCCAGGAGGGGAGTCTTGGGGAATTGCGATGGAAGTTAAAAAAACACACACACCACAAACACCAAAACGAGCAGCAGATGACTGATCCACCTCCCAGCCAGGCACAGGAGGAAGCACTTTACAAGATGTGTTGTCTCCCAGCTCTTCCATCTCTCCATCACCTTCGCCTTTCTGGTCTCTGTCATCCTCCTTCCACGAGCTGCTGTGGCCCAGAGCAGAATCAACAGCTTCCAAGAGCACCAACAACTTTAAAGTCTGCTTTAACTCTTTCCCAAGCTCTTTCCATGTGTTTTAGCAGGGAACACGGTGGATGGGCGGTGGTTTGGATTGTAAGAAAATGTCAGCAGGAGGCTGAGCTATCATCCACTCATCCTAAAGAGCATTTAGCTCTACTTAAAATACAGATACACAGCACGGCCAAGAGAAGTTGTGAAACACATTAAAGCTTCTTGGGCATCCAGTGCAGTAAAAATGGAGGAAAAGGGAGGGAACACTTGCTAGTGAGTGGCATTTGGGGTTGGAACAAGAAGATCTTTAAAGTCCATTTCAACACGAAGCACTCCATGATTTTTTTCTTCTCAAGCTCTCTGAAGGATTTGGCTCCCAGGTCCCACTAGAGGTAGTTAAAAGGAAACCCCAGGTCCCTGAGGTGGTTTTGACAAGCTTGGGTGTAAGTATATTGTCAGCAGAGACAAAATGTGTAAATATGTATCTTGAATTAAAATCTTCTCGTTAGGAAGATGAGGGTGATTAGGGATGTCTGCAGGATGTCAGGTGTTAGGGAGAGAGTTGTTATTTGATAAATCATAGAATCCCAGAATGGTTTGGGTTGAAATGGACCTTAAAGCTCATCTTATTCTACCCCCTGCCACCGGCAGGGACACCTTCCACTAGCCCAGGTTGCTCCAAGCCCCGTCCAACCTGGCCTTGGACACTTCTACTTTCCTCTTACCTTTTTAAGTCCTGGGCACTTTCTGTGAGAAAATTGTATCAAGCACAAAAAGAGTATTAAAAAGTCTGAGGTACTTTAAAAACTAGTTGTAAAATACAGATTTAAAGCTGAGCAAACCCCTCCTGCCTAAACCTTTCTGGCCTAATCAATCTGGCCTAAAAAACAAGCTACTGTAGGTGGCACGTTGCGTCTCCTTTGTGTGTGTTCAGACTGGTTGTCTTCTAAGCCAGAGGGGAGCTCAGCACACAACTTGTAAACACAATTCTTTTGGAGTCTGCATGGGATAGGAGGTGTTTTTCCTGAAGCCACATCCCAGGAACTTCTCTCCTTAAATTGCTTCCGTAGCATCATTTCATAGTTCCTCATAAAAAGGAAGGTGGCTTCCTTATGGCAGAGAATGTGGGAGAGAAGCTGGAATCCTCTGCCCTTCCTCTGCCAGGAGGTGTTTTGTCCTCTTGAGGGACTCAAATCCTGTTTCCTGGGTGGAACTTGCTGGCATTGAATGTCCCGGCATGCAGAGCTGCTCTCTCCTGGCACTTGCATCCTTCACTTGGGGTCCCCAACTTCACCTCACACACCAGGTCTTTGCAAGACTAATTTCCAGTTTCTAGTCACCAAGTTTCTTGGTTTCTCTGCAATCTTCCAGATTCAATCCATATCTCCAATAAGTGTCTGGATGAAGTCCTAACAGTATGTTTTCCTAATAGAGACTGACTAAAATTATATGTTTTACAGGTGAGCCAGGGATGGGAGGGGATTTACAGTTCCCTGAGAATCAGCTCTTTGACTTAGTTTTTTTCATTTTTAAAATGCAGATTATTTTAACCAGCAAAAGCTGCAGCTGGAGAATATTCGAGGAACACCATCTCAGACTGACGTGCTCAGACATCATCACTGGTACTGGCTATCACAGAATCCCAGAATGGGTTGGGTTAGAAAGGATCTTAAAGCCCATCCAGTCCCACTCCTGCCATGGGCAGGGACACCTTCCACCAGCCCAGGGTGCTCCAAGCCCCGTCCAACCTGGCCTTGGACACTTCCAGGGATCCAGGGGCAGCCACAGCTTCTCTGGGCAACCTGGGCCAGGGCCTCCCCACCCTCACAGGGAACTATTCCTTCCCAATATCCAACCTAACCCTGCCCTCTGGCAGTGGGAAGCCATTCCCTCTTGTTTTGACACTCCAAGTCATTGGAAATAGTCTCTCTCCATGTTTCTTGCAGGCTCCCTTCAGGCCCTGGAAGACCACAATTCAGTCACCCCAAAGCTCCTCTCCAGGCTGAACAATCCCAACTCTCCCAGCCTTTCCTCCCAGCAGAGCTGCTCCAGCCCTCGGATCCTCTTGGGGCCTCCTCTGGACTGGCTCCAGCAGCTCCATGTCCTTGCTGGGCTGTTCCCAGGGCTGGAGCAGCTCTGCAGGGGGGTCTCCCCTGAGGGGCAGAGGGGCAGAATCCCCCCCTGCCCTGCTGCCCACGCTGGGGGATCAGCCCAGGGCACGGGGGGTTTCTGGGCCGGGGCAGGTCCAGCCTCTGCCCCACCAGCACCCCCAGGGCCTTCTGCCTGGGCTGCTCTTTAAAGCCTTTAGTAGGATTTGTGCCGTTCCTACTCTTTCTGATGAAGCCCCACGTAACATGTTAAAGATAAAACCTGCAGGTTTTCCAAGCTGTGCCATTTTTCAGGTGATGGTGGGTTTAGGAGAAGAATTAGGGCCGACCTGAGTTCAAACAGAACGTGGTGTAGCATGTCCACATCACTTGTCAGCTTTGAGGGGTGCAATGAAACTTCACTGATGTGGGGAAATTCAGGCTGTAAATCCATAATTCCAGCATGCTGGGAGAGTAGTGAAAAAGTAGCTGTGCACCTCCCTCAGCAAGGTTATGGCATACACTTCATATGGAAAATATTATTTAACTACATTTTGGAGGGGCTGAAATCCTTGTCTAAATGACAGAAGAGCTGAAATGTTGTTGTCTGACATGCAGAGCTTTCTTTTCTTTAAATGTTTTATATTTATATAAAAATATAAATAGGAATATCTATGATTTTGACGGTAAATAAGTAACAATAGCAACAACACTCTTGAACTAACTGTTTACACCACTGTGGAGAAAGGGAGGACTTCTGCTATTTGTCACTCAGCTTGAATCAATGCTTTCACATTTCAGAGACTTGGTTTGGGGAAAACTTTTCCTGCCTTTAATTTTCCAAGGTTTTATTTTGTTTCTGATCAAAGCCACACACAGTGAACTCAGCCAACAGAAGAACCACTGGAACCAGCTTCCAGATAGCTCCTTTTCTGCAAATCAAGTGACAATGGCTCATCTCATTGTGTGGTTTCAACAATTGGAAGACAATTTAAAAGCAAACTTCAGCACTCAGCAAATCCATGGAAATCCAATGACAAATGGAGCGAGCTAAAAGCAGCCAGGGAATGATGAGCATGGGAGGCTCAGTCTAACAGAGCTCAGACAGGAGCCTGGGTTTAATGATTCGTCTTAATAACTGCCGTGGAAAATTAAAAGGTTTGATCCAACTATAAAAGGCGCCTTCCCAACATTTGATGTTCCCTTCTAAGTCAAGATCAATTAATACAACAGGGTGAAACCTGAACCACAGAGCAGAACCACAGAAGACCTGGCTCGGGTCAGGGAGTACGACCAGGGCTTAGGAAAAACTTTGGAGTTGCTGATTTTGGGTGGAGTTGGGTTTGTTTGAGTTTTTTTTTTTTTTTAAGAATTACTCCTCTGAGGTATAATGTGGAGCACTAATCTAAACGTGAACCATGAATTCCACCATCACAAACTCTCTGCAAGCTCTCTTAGAGCTGGAAAGATGGATAGAATCATGGAATGGTTTGGGTTGGAAGGGACCCTCAAGACCATCTCTTTCCACCCCCTGCCATGGGCAGGGACACCTTCCACTAGCCCAGGTTGCTCCAAGCCCCGTCCACCCTGGCCTTGGACACTTCCAGGGATGGAGATTCCAAAAACTTTCCCAAGTCAAGGAAGCTGGGGAGGCCAAAGGCTGGGAGGGCAGCCCAGGGTGCAGAAAGTGCTGGCTGTGCTTTATTGAGCCTTCCAGTGCTGGGCACAGTGGGGAATCAGCTGGAGCAGCAGGTCTGGGAGGGCTGTCTCGGTGGGGCTGTTCCTGTGCATGACATTTCTCAGGTGTGACCTCCTCATACTTCCTCAAACCTGGTTGTGAGACTCTCCCTGACCCTGGGCAGGAACAGCCAACCTGGACACAAACCCACCCCCCAGTGATATTTATTCCTCTGTGGTGTTTTCGAAGCCCACGTGCAGCCAGTGCCAAAATCCCAGGGCACATTTTCAGTCCCCATGTGCAGATTCTCCATGTTTTGGTGATGTTAAGTGGGAACAGTCATGATTCCATGAGCCAAACCAGGCAGCAGCTTTTCCTTGCTGAGGGCAGATGACTCTGCCTCTCTCCCATCCTGTTGTTCCTAATATCTACCACAGGGAGCAACCTAACCTGCAGTTAGATCCTTTGGGAGTGGAAAGCTCAAGAATCACTGCATTAAGTAGGTTCTTCTACCTGCTTCCCCCCTCTTCCTCACATGGCATCACATCCCTGCCTGACTGTAGCCAAAAGTGTTCCAGGACTCTCCTAAAAACTAACCTGTTTTCTTGCCTGGGCAATTATTCCACCGGATGGCTTCTGAGGCTGGAAGTGCCCTGGGAAATGCTTGTGGAGGGCTCTACACAGGGCTGGGAATGAGGGGATGCTTCAGCATTCTGGCATCCCAGAATGCCAGAATGTTTTCAGTTGGAAGGGACCTTAAAACTCATCCAGTTCCACCCCCTGCCTATTATAGGACATGCTGTATATGTGTTTCTATGTATTATATATATAATATAATTGTTTATATTTATATTTAAAATGATGACCATAGGACCATAGAATCCTAGAATGGTTTGGGTTGGAAGGGACCTTAAAGACATCCAGTCCCACCCCCTGCCACGGGCAGGGACACCTTCCACTAGTCCAGGTTGCTCCAAGCCCTGTCCAACCTGGCCTTGGACACTTCCAGGGATCCAGGGGCAGTCACAGCTTCTCTGGGCAACCTGTGCCAGGGCCTCCCCACCCTCACAGGGAACGATTCCTTCCCAATATCCCATCTAAATCTGCCTTTCTTCAGCAGTTTTTAAATGTTTTTGCCCAGTCTAAGCAGCGGGACCTGGTCAACCTACAAGCCCAGGGGTGCCTGCCTGGGTCTCTCGTGTGTGAGAGAAGGTCTGTAGAGCAGCAAGAAACATGTTTTTTGAACTCTTCCCAGTGTTCAGGCTGTGCCACTTCAGAACGTTCAGAACTAAAAACACTAAAGGGAAAAAAACCCCTCCCTTTTTATAGCCTACTGCCTCGTTGAAAGTGATTTATGAAATGGAGCTTCCTGCCCACCCAGTGCACAGAACAAATACAGACAGTGCTTTGAAATAACTACAGTACTGTGCTATTTTCAGTAATATTTAGCTCAGACTTAGCCAAGAAAGCCCACTAAGCTCAGCAGACAGACATAAAAAGAAACGCTCTTTCTGCATTTTTGTGTGCGTGTGCATCTATTTTGGGTTTTACTCCTCTTTTCTCCAGTTCCTTGTCTGACTATCAGTGCAGTCCCAGCTCAGGAGAACACTTCAAACCCACTTCTCAGCACAAGTCACAGCTCTTGAGCATGCACCTAATTTTAAGTGCCTTAATAAACATGTGCTTAGTTTGAGATAGTTTTGTTTACTGTAGTGGAACTCAGCTCTGTGTCACCAGTGGCAGGACCCAGGGAACAGCTGGAGCTGTGCCAGGGCAGAGTCAGGTTGGATCTCAGGCAAAAGTTCTTCCCCCAGAGGGTGGTGGGCACTGACCAGGCTCCCCAGGGCAGTGGGCACAGCCCCAAGGCTGCCAGAGCTCCAGGAGGGTTTGGACAATGCTCTGAGGGACAGGGAGGAGTGTTGGGGTGTCCTGGGCAGGGCCAGGGGTTGGACTGGATGATCCCTGTGGGTCCCTTCCAGCTCTGGATATTCCATGATAACTTGTTGAATTCTGTCACTTTGACAGCAGTGGAAAATGTGGCCCATTTACTTGCACAAGTTGATTATATTTTGTGTATGTTTAGAAAGTGTTTAGAAAGTGCTTTTCTCCTTTTCTATAACTATGAGGTTTTACCTTGGCACCAGATACCCTGTCACAGTTGGCATCAGGAGGTCACTGTCTTGGCCATCACCTACTGTGTTTTCTTTCTTGAGCTGTAACTTGTTTCACAGTTCTGTTTAGGAGAAAAGATAAACCCAAGTCATTTAGGTCTGTCCAGTCCATTTCTTCTGCCTTCAGCAGAATATTAAATCAGATTGGGCAAACAGTGACAACTTTCCAAAATCCTCTTCCCTTTCCCCCGGGGATTTGGAGGTTGAATGTTATCTTTGCATGAGGGGACTTGTATTTGAAACAGTCTAATGATTTTGAACACCTGTAACTGCTGTGAATTAGCTTGTGAACTGTAATTATTAATTAGGAACCATAATTGCAGAATCACAGAGTGGTTTGGGTTGGAAGGGACCTCAAAGACCGTCTTGTTCCACCCCCTGCCACAGGCAGGGACACCTTCCACTGGCAGGATCACAGCATTACTCAGGACCAATTGCTGTGGGTGTTGCCTCAGGAGCATTTCTGATGCATCTGGATACCTGGATCCTGAATGCAATCCAGGGTTTGCCATAACTTTGTGGAAGGAGAGCTCCTGCCCCTCGGGTTTCTACTCTGAGATGTGTGGGATACATAAGCACTTTGGTTTCCAACTGCTCCATCACTCCATCCCCTCACAGAAACCTAGGGAATATCTGTAAAGCTTTCCAGCTTTTCCCAGTTCACACACACGCACGTTTTCTGATTTTCCTCGTTCCAGTTGCTTTTGTTATTCCACCCAAGCTCTGGGATCTGTCTCCCTGAGGACAGAGACGTCAGCGGGGCAAAACTGCCTAGAAATCTCATCGTGTTCAAAACACAGCAAGAAAGGTCTCTCTTCTTGGTGTTCCCACGCTGTTAACACGTGGTTTTCTTATTGTGGTTTACTTTGGAGATCGAAACCATGTGCTGTGCTAGGAAATGCTGTGGAAGGTCCCTTTCTCATGAGAGTTTATCAGACGAGATCGTTCAGAGCATACATTAAAAATACATCAAACAGAAACCCGTTATAGTTCACTATCTCAGTTTGAGGCAATGGAAGGAAAGCACCACCGGTGATGAGGACTTGGGCTTTGCGTCAGCGTTGCAGATAAGTTCTCCTACCCAAAGAGGACTCCAAAAGAAACCTTATAAAAATATCTTTTAGAATGAGAAATACCACGTCATTTCAGTTTAATAATGTGTTACTCAGCTGCACAGTTGGATTTAAAAAATGCTGGGACTCCAGTAGATAGAAAAATAAGTCATAGTGTTGAATTTATGTCCTGCCCACGACAGCACATGCCACTGTTTATCCCTTCAGCTAAGGGGAACTTTTGGGATGTGCTTTTCCCCTCACTTAAAACCCATTTGGGATGTTTGCATTTTACAGTCCAAAGAGAGAATATGACTTCTACTGCTCTAAGAAAGATGGTAAGAATTTCAAAGGCAGGAGAGCCCAGGTACAGTGGGATGAGCCCATGGGACGCTTGGTCCTCAGCCCCATAATTACAAGAAACAGCTCCTCATCGAAGACCAAAATACTGATTTTCAGACTTTCTGATGCATGACTCAGTGCAACACATTGCTCTTTTCACAAAGCTGCTTTCCATTCTTCTCCTAAATCAGGAGAGCCCTCGATCCAGCCCTTTCTGTCATGCATTAGGAACTCCAAAAACATGTTTACTTAAGTACAAAACCACATTAGCTCAGCATTATTGTATGCCTCCAACACACATAAATTACAATAGATTGTGGGGTAGGAACTTTGATCAAGAAAAGCCCACACTGAAATTCCCTTGGAGGAGGGTTGGAGCACTAAATGCTCCCTGTCTCCTTTTCCTCTCATCCCTACGATTCCCACTGCCGGTCGGTTTGTGGATTGCTTGCTATGTCTGCACTGCAGGCTATGAGGGAAGAAAGCACGAAGAGTAGCCCCAGGAAAATCATGCTATGTCATGCATCTAATCTCTTTTCCTGGCACTGATTTCCATGTGCAGAACCTCAAGGGTCAAGAGAAAACCCTCCCGTGTTCCCCCCAGTGCTGTGTCTCTCACCCGGGGTTCTGGAGTAGAAGAGCAGACTTGGGAAGGAAAAACGTTATATGGACCCAACCCTTCCAAAGAAACCCATGTGGGCAAGATTTTTTTTCCCCATCAGAGGCCCTACACTAGGATTTTTTCCCCATCAAAGCAGGAATTCTGTACAGTGGCAGAGACAATTATTATGCCGAGGCACTGAGGAAGGTGCTGTTGTAGGTAGAGGAGCTGAGAAACAAACCCAGCATGTTTCTTCCTTACAAACTCCATGCATTTGACCCAGTATGATATGTGTGGCACGTCAAGTCTAGGAAGAGTGTCCTGTCCCCCCATGTGACAGTTCTTCTCATTCCCTTTGGGAGGACCTTTTGGCTGCTGCTCTCAAGCTGATTCCATTGCCATCAACGCCAGCACCGAAAAGTACACGAGAAACACAGTGCTGGGGTTGGGTTGGTGGTTGGACTTGATGATCTTAAAGGTGTTTTCCAATGTTAATGATCCTGTGAAACAGTCTGGGTGTCATTTGAGGAACCAACATCCCTCCCATTGAAGAGACGTTCTCCCGATGCAAGCGGCAGCAGAAGTCAGTCCGTGCTTGCCTTTGAAGTGTTAATTGATTTTGTTGATTAAACAGCATGATACACTGTTTATCAGCCACTAAGGAAAACCCCAGATTCTTCCTGTGCCAAGTATTTGATTTTTTTACTATTTGTTTGTACATGTAGAAATCTAAAGCCCTGAAATTTGAGAAACTTTACACTCAAAGCGAGGGACTTGCTCACGTGTTTGTATAAACACGAGTTTACAGAGCACTCATGGCAGTTTGACTCTGATACTGTTGTTCCTCCCTTGTTTTTGGCAAGTTAGAACACCCTCCCAGCCCCAGGCTGTACATGGGGAAGAGCCATGTACTTTAAGAAACTGATATTGCTGTTATAGGCAACTTTTCCCTTTAAAGGGGTTTGGATCCCGCAAGGGAGTGAGGTG